>NW_007274536.1:0-774 GCF_000164805.1 Carlito syrichta | reverse complement strand
TGCTTTAATTTTTTTTCTTGACAACTGGTCTGGATAGGTATACAGTACTCGGCTGAATAAAAATAATTCAATTGGACACCGTGTCTTGTTCCAGATCTTAGAGGAAATGCTTCAACTACTCTTTACTCAATATGATAATATCTCTGGGTTTGTCTTATATAACTTTCTCTGTGTTGAGATACATTCATTCTACACCTAATTGTGCAAAATTTTATGGATAGAAGTTGAATTGTATCAAATAATTTCTTACAGCATCTGTTGAATGATCATATACTTTTTGCCCTTGATTTTGTTGATGTAATGTATCATATTTATTTATTTGCATATGCTGAATCACTCTTGGTGAATGTCATTTGATTATGGTAAATAATCATTTTAATATGCTATTTTAAATTTGGTTTTCTAATATTTTGTCTAATATCTACATTTATGAAAAAATATTGGCGCGTAGTTTTCTTTTTCGTTTTGTCCTTGTCTACTTTTAGTATCAGGGTGATCCTGGCCTCATAGAATGAGTTTGAAAAGATTTCAATATTAGTAACCATAACAGGGTGGTATTGGCATACAAATAGACCCATAGAAAAAAAAAGGAACAGGCTGGGCTCCGTGGCTCAGCCTGTAATTCCAGCACCTTGGGAACTCGAAGTGAGTGGATTACCTGAGCCAGAAGGTTTGAGACCAGCCTAGAAAACTTGGTGAGACCTCAGTTCTACAATAAAATAAAAAATTAGCCAGGCTAAAGCGCATGCCTATAGTTCCAGCTACTTGAATGGG
>NW_007274535.1:0-731 GCF_000164805.1 Carlito syrichta | reverse complement strand
TAATCCCCTCAGATGGAGATAAAAGGAAGGATACCATGTAGTGGGTGCCTGCCATTGGGGGTAAGTAGTCACTGCCATTAGGGGTAGGAAGTCCACCTTCTGGGGTAGAAGAGACCACTTTTATTGGGATGGAGAGGCTACTACCACTGGGTAGAGAGGCCTCTTCCAATGGCAAAGAAGACTCATGAGAAATTAGGGGTTTAACATCCCCAGCTTCATCAGTGTCTTCTCATACATCCCCATTCCAACTTGTGCAATTTCATTTTTTTCCAATCATGCAAGTCTGGGAGTTCAACTTTTATTGTAATGAGGCCAATTGCAGGATTAGGTCAAGATTCTGATTATCAACAATTTCAGTCCTTGATCTGGGAATTTGATTCCTCTGCTAAACCTTTCTCTCACCATTTTGACCAGTGACATTAGAAGCAACCAACCTATATCACTGCATTCCTTCGTTTTCCAAAAATACTTGAAAATATTATACTAAAAATCACTTAGCTCTTTGCTTTTCATAAGTGGATTGGTTAGGAATAGCTAATGTAACCATTTTATATATCTCTAAAAACAGTTTACTCCATAAATTATCAGTGCTCTTTTTGCATTTTTAAATATAATCTGATGAGAAAACTCTTTCCAGAAACTCCATGTCCAATTCAGAAAAAAACTCATCCTTAAAATTCTGTTCTAGTCAGGCTCAGTGGCTCAGCTTGTAATGCCATGCTTTGGGAGGG
>NW_007274534.1:0-504 GCF_000164805.1 Carlito syrichta | reverse complement strand
TACAAGGTGAATTTAATTGCCAGATAGTGATGCTCCTTTTCAAATTTTATCTGCTAACTGGTAGAAGAGTATTAAATCCGATTTTTAATAATGTACTTATTATTATTTTTAAATTTTAAACCACATAATTGTAATTTTTTCCAATCACTTAAAATCTGTCCCATTGGGGTGTCTGAGGGCACAGACCAGTACACACTCTCTTGGTCACGTTTTTTGAAAATCCAGAATTTGTTTTGAATGCTTGTAATTTATTCCTCAAAAGAGAATTCTAAAACAAACAAATAACTAAATAAACAGTAAACAGCAATGCTAGGAATTTCTAGGATGCTGATGGCTTTTTCCAGGCTGAGTATTCTCAGGCTTTCTTGAAGCTCCTTGTTTTTGATTTTGTTTTTTTTGTTGTTGTTCCACGACTTTCCAATGATGTCTACAAAAATGACCTGGTACAAAACTTTTTAGAGTGAACAGACCACGTAGATGTAAAATGATCTGTTTCTACTTATT
>NW_007274533.1:0-565 GCF_000164805.1 Carlito syrichta | reverse complement strand
AACTCTGAATTATTCAGTGTTCCTATAAATTGGATAGGAATAATCCCATTACAATTCTAAAGGACAGTTTATTAAATCTTAAACTTTTTCAGATATTTTAACCACTATGTTTCAGATCATGCAACTCTCTTGTTTTCTTATTTTCTCTCATCGTTATTGTCTAACTCGATAGTTCCTTGAATTAACCATTGTATTCTAATTTCACAGCCTTTTCCTATTTTCTTTCTGTATTGGCATAGGCCAATAAGCCAATTACCTCAATCTCTAAGTGAATCATCATTCATGCCAGACATTCAGGCAGCAGAAATATAATTATAGCCCCACTCAGGGGATTTTCAGTCAAACGTCAGATGAATTCTTAGGGCTAACTCACCATATAAATAATGGAATAAATCTAGCATAACACACACCAAAACACATTAGAGGATAAATTTAAGGAGGGCATGAATTATTGATTCCTGTTAATCCGGGTCAACAAGAAAAAAAGGACTCACCCATAGCCTGTTCTCAATTCCTGTTTGCATGAATAAATATATTTCCTCAACCCCCACTGCCTTAGTGGGCT
>NW_007274532.1:0-492 GCF_000164805.1 Carlito syrichta | reverse complement strand
CAACCCCCCAAAAAAGCCCCAGGCAGAAGAGCCAACGCCGATTACAATGACAAAGAAAGGGTGAAGAGACTCGATATCTGAACAATAGGACCCCTCCAGGGCAGGGGTGGTTTCCTAGGCAACAAGGGAGCGAGGGGAGGTGGGAGTGGCAGAGAATACTCGGAAACTGGAAAAAAAAAAGGCACAGGGAACGCCTGCCACCTCAGGCACTAGAGTGGGAGGTGGGGGTGAGAGGAACGCCCGCGTCCAGGGTTTTGAGACCAGCCTGAGCAACTCTACACGGAATCAAAACATCTGCCGGGCTCGGTGACGCACGTCTGTGGTGCCAGCTACACGGAAGGCCGAGGCGGAAAGGTCACTTGAGCCCAGCAGGACACCCAGGCTGCGCTGTCCGGGAACGTGACACCGCCCTCCAGCCTGGGTGACAGAGTGAGACTCCTACTTAAAAAATAAAACACAATAAAATAAAAAATGTTTCTTTCCTTTTTTCTG
>NW_007274531.1:0-353 GCF_000164805.1 Carlito syrichta | reverse complement strand
ACACAGAAAACACGGCGGTGGTGGGGTTCAGGGCTGTCCAAAAACAAAAACGGGACAGCGGCCTGCCGCTAGGACGCCGCAGGGACAGCGGGTGCGACACCACCCCTTCCGCAGCATGCCCTGGCATTGGGGTCCGGGCTACTGTCCCATGGAGCCTCGCGGATCTGTTGGTATCCAGGAGTTTGCCAGGGCCATGGTTGAAAAGGTGTTGGGGTGACAGTCTCTCTTCCGAGACTTGCAGAATAATTACGGCTGTGTGGCCAACGCGGCGGGCTTGGCTGAGGCCAGAGGGGCGAAAGGCCAAGGGGACGGACCCCGAGCAGGAGCTGCCCCGCAAGGGGAAGCCGGGAGGA
>NW_007274530.1:0-431 GCF_000164805.1 Carlito syrichta | reverse complement strand
GTAGCTGACATATAGGCCCGAAGAACTCTGGACTATAGAAGTGAACCGTAAAAGCACAGAGGGTGAGCAGAACCGTTTTGAAAGATCTCGAGTCTGGCTCTGCTCCCTGGATTAGAGCTCAGAAATGCCCTTTCAGCCAGCTCCCCGCCCCTTTCATCTGTCGGTATCAAGGGGGGAAGCCTAGCGTGACTCGGACCCTAGCAGTGGGAAACGCTACCCACACATACCGGGGCCAGCCGGCGACCACCCACCGGACCGGTACTAGAAGAATCGATGGACGCCACCCGCGGGGCTGTTCGGATGAGCCCCTGAATCGAAAACATCCGGGTGCCGCGTCATCCTCCCGTGAACAGCCAGGCAGTGTGGGGGGAAGGGTGGGAGCGGGGTCCTCAAAGGGTCGAGGGGGAGTTCCCGAGGAAGGAAAGGTAGGG
>NW_007274529.1:0-702 GCF_000164805.1 Carlito syrichta | reverse complement strand
ACTAGTCCTGGTTGCCACCAAATATTCTGACACTCATTCAGTCTGAGGTAAGAGTCAAGTGTGCTTCTTCCTGGTTCTCTCCAAAACCAGCTTGTGCAGGACATCAGGTGGAGGGAAGAACTGAAGCCTGGGCTATAGTGTACAAACCGTTATCTTAGCCTTTACAGTGGAAGTACATCACATTCTGTTTCTTTTATTTCTGCAAAAGATGCTAATTCCTGCCAATGTTAAGTTTCAGATTTACCCTATTTGTTTAACTAAATTGTAATTAAATTGCTCTGAGTAGTTATAAATAATTTTTTGATCATATATGCCTGTTCACAGTCTACTCAGATGTCACATTTATAAGTGAAGGCATTTTAAAATTAGATGTCAATCTTTATTTTCATCATTTACACTTGTTAGAGGAGCAAATTATCTGTTACAATTATTTTCTATACATCTACAATATATCTAAATATGCCAAGGATATATGTACTAAGATATATAACTATGCCAACAAAGCAGAGAAAATAGGTCATTTTTTTTCATTTGGAGTACTGGAATTGCGGTGTTCAAAGCATCCTTAATGAATATTTTTAATCCCTAGCTTTTGTCAGTATTGTAAGTACTGATATGCTGCTTGCCTTATTAATACTGCTTTTAAAAAATAGTCTTTTAAGCTAGAGATAAGAGTTTGTTTATGGAAAATATGCAACTAAT
>NW_007274528.1:0-788 GCF_000164805.1 Carlito syrichta | reverse complement strand
TAGTAAAATTTGAAGTCTGGAAGTGTGATACCTCCTGCTTTGTTTCTTTTGCTAAGAATTGTTTTGGCTATTCGTGGTCATTATGTTTCCATATGAATTGATATATTGTCACTTCCAGGTCTGAGAAGAATTACATGGGTAACAATGGGTATTGCATTGAATCTGTAGATTACCTTTAGTAGGATGGACATTTTAACAATGTTGATTCTTCCTGTTCATGATATGAAATAGTTTTCCATATGTTTGTGTCTTCTTGGATTTCTTTGAGCAGTGTTTTGCAGTTCTCATTGTAAAGGTCTTTCACTTCTCTAGTTTGGAAGATGCTGAGGTATTTCATTCTTCTGTGGCTATTGTAAAAGGGATTGTGCTTTTTATTTGTGTCTCTACCTGCTTATTGTTGATGTATAGGAATGCACGTTTATTTTGTACCCTGAGACTTTTCCAAAGTACTTAAACAGTGCAAGCAGGTTTTTGACAGATTATCTTGGATTTTCAAGGTATAGGATTATATCATCAGCAAAGAGGGATATCTTGACTTCCTCTTTGCCTATATGGATACCCCTAATTTCCTTCTCTTGTCTAATTGCCCAAGCTAGGACTCAGGATATATTTTATAACTAATTCTTTCTGACACATATATTAGAATGTGGTGTCATTTCAAACTTGTTTGTGGGAGTAACATTAAATAATTTTCCTGACTCAGATTGAATGATGAGTAATATTTGCTTTGAAAGAAATTTAATCTTCCTGTATTTTATTTTCTTCACTGTTTCTATTCTTTGGGCTTG
>NW_007274527.1:0-692 GCF_000164805.1 Carlito syrichta | reverse complement strand
GGGAGCAGCCACTGCACTCCAGTCTGGGTGACAGAGTGAGACTCCAACTCAATAAATAAATATATAAAAAGAACCTTGGCTCAATTAAAAAAAAAAGAAATATACAATCCAAATTTAAAACCAGCATTATGTATTATTTTAAAAAAAGCAACAAGGCATGTGGCTGCCATTTTCACCTTGACCCTCCACTGTCCCAGGAAGGGAACCACACAGACAACAGGAGTGAGGAAGTCCTCTCACCAGTCTAGAGTGTGAGTTACTGAAGAAACAACTTGCTTTCACAGACATGAAGGAGAAGACAACAGGAACAGAGTACCTACACTTGCATGTCTGAGAGAATTCCAGAAGTTTGGGGACTGATAGACCTGACTTACAGTTAGACCAGCGTCGACAATTAGAACTACAAAAAAGTTGGAAATTATGGTAGCACGTGGCCAGTGGGCAGTGTTATTTTCCCTATCTGCACAAATACAAACACATTTCTCTCTGATCTTAGGTAAACTAGTTTCACTACCCATACATGGAAGTTAGGAATCATAGCATTTCTGATCTTCAAACGTACAGAAGGTGTTATTATAGAGAGCAAATTCCCCTTTTTTTCCTTTGAAAAATCATGGTTCTTCAAGATGTATTATTAATTTTTGGCCTTCCTAGATATTAAAATCTAATTCTATCTTCTCATTTTGAAACAT
>NW_007274526.1:0-718 GCF_000164805.1 Carlito syrichta | reverse complement strand
AAAAAGTATTTGCCAACTCGAGGTCTGACAAAGGCTTAACATCCTGGATCTACAAGGAACTGAAGCGTACTGAAAAGAAGAAAACAAACAACCCCATTATAAAATGGGCAAAAGACATGAACAGACACTTCACAAAAGAAGACATTCGAGCAGCCAACAAACACATGAAGAAATGCTCAACCTCACTAATCATCAGGGAGATGCAAATCAAAACCACACTGAGATACCACCTAACTCCAGTCAGAATGGCAATTATCAACAACTCAAAAAATAACAGCTGCTGGAGAGGGTGTGGTGAAAAGGGAACACTTCTACACTGTTGGTGGGAGTGTAAACTAGTGCAACCTCTGTGGAAAGCAGTGTGGCGATTCCTAAAAGCTCTAAAAATTGACCTTCCATATGACCCTGCAATCCCCCTACTGGGAATATACCCTGAAGAACACAAATCACTCTATAAAAAAGATACCTGCACACGTATTATTGCAGCATTGTTCACAATAGCAAGAACCTGGAAACAACCATGCTGCCCATCAAAAGAGGACTGGATTAAAAAATGTGGTACATATACACGATGGAATACTACGCAGCCATAAAAAAGAACAAAATCATGAATTTCGCTGCAACCTGGATGGAACTAGAGTCTATAATACTGAGTGACCTCTCACAAAAACATAAATCCGAATATCACATGTTCTCACTCATATAATGGACCTTGAAC
>NW_007274525.1:0-638 GCF_000164805.1 Carlito syrichta | reverse complement strand
AAAAAGAGAAACATAAGAAACAATCAAATTCTCAAAACTCTCCTTCAAGTCAAAAGGAAGTAATAAATTAACAACCTAAACACTAGGTCTAAGTTCACATTATACACTATTTCAAATACATTTTTATCCAACTTGAAACTAATTTCCTTTCCAAATAGGCATAGAGATCGCTACAATCATTTTTTACCTTTCAAATTACAAAATTGAAAACTAGGTTCCATATTTGAAAGAAGAGCTGAGGAGACACAGACATAAGGATATGATGCCTTGTGTAGATCACAGCAAACAATTGAATCAAATCAACTGAAATTTTAGTGATGAAAGATAAAACTCCATTTGTAAAACAATATAAGCCAAGTTAGTGAGCCAGTAAACATTGTCACAATTATGCTCATGTGCACCTTTGGGGTGACCTCAAGTCACAAGTCAATGTTTTCTCAAATGCTAAGGATACCTGATTATAGTCTAAAATCATAGTGCCACCAGCACAGTGAGAAAACGTCAAAAATGTTACCAACACATTCTTGCATCTCCACTTGTCACTCCTGAAAAATTATACTTATTTCTAAAATGCAAAGACAAAAGACAAGGTAACCAGTATATTAAGAATTATGATTCCTTTTCTATTTTAGTAGCGA
>NW_007274524.1:0-476 GCF_000164805.1 Carlito syrichta | reverse complement strand
CCCGGGCGGGTCTCGAACCCGCGGTGTCGGGCGATTCGCTCACCTCACCCTTCCGGGGTGTGGGATGACAGGCTGAGCCGCCGAGCCCGGCCCACACACGTCTTGAATGAGAGTTTTGAAGGACTTCAAAGTTGCTAGCGATTTGCACTGAATGACGCCCTTTAGACTCCGGCCGTCTTGACTGACCTGACGTAAACCCTTCACGGTTGGAATCTAAAGACGTGAGTTTGCTGACGACTTCGGTCCGGAAAGGTACTACGGAAGCAGAGTTTTATGTTTTAAGGCATTCAACTGAAATCGTATTTGACCGATAGACTGAAAGATCGATGGGCCCCGTCCGAATGAGAGCATTCTATTGGACCGCTTTTAAACGATGCCGCTGTTTACTGAGGATCGATGGATTTAGGCTTTTAAGAAAATTCTGTTACTTTGATCTAATTTCGTTCTGGCCTAACGTCGGTGCTTGAGATTAATGG
>NW_007274523.1:0-635 GCF_000164805.1 Carlito syrichta | reverse complement strand
AAAGTTGTGTAAAGTAGCATGTCCATTATTGGTTGTGCATCAGAAGAGGCTGGCTGAGTGCTGTTTCAACAATACACTGGAATGCCACCCAGCCCCAGTCTCAGCAGGGTTCTGAGAGTCCAGCAGAGCAGAGTAGTTCGAGTGTGTGTGTGAATGTGTGAATGTGAGTGTACAGTACAGAGCGGTTGAGTTGTCATGTGGACTCATGCACAACAAGTTATGAAGGCCTCCGTGTCTGCGCTCTTCAGCCTAGGCAGGACAGAGGGAAACAGCAGACCCTGCCTGCACTGGGTGGACAGGATCCCATGCATTTGGGGGAAGAGGCGGCTAAGGCGGGTGATGTTGAATGTCTCTTGACAGTTTATGGCATTGCAGGGGCAAGGGTCAGCCAGGAGTTTGTGCGCCTGATTTTACACGCGGCCGTCCATTTTCCATAGTATTGAATTGTATTTTTAGAGGGGCCGAGCTCAGCATCTCCTGAGCTGTCTGAGTGGTGGCCAGGGATCCCATTCTGCTGCTGCCCCTACCAGCTCCACTTCACTGCCTGGTTGTTTTTTTTAGCCCCATGGCGACACCACCCATGGCCTCCCCCCACCTCCACAAAGGGAGTGCGGGACACAGAGTCACTGGCTTAT
>NW_007274522.1:0-432 GCF_000164805.1 Carlito syrichta | reverse complement strand
AGTTCTGGCTGCAACACCCTCCTGCAATGCTTTGCTCCTTTTCCTAGGAAGGATTCAAGTTTTTTGGCTATATTGACTTCGACTTACACCCTTTCGATAGCAAAACCTTGTCTTTACAAAAAATAAAATAAATAAATATTCAGGCATGGGGTGGTACATGCCTGTAGTCCCAGATACTTGGGAGGCTGAGGTGCCGAGGCGGAAGGGTCACCTTAGCCCATGAGGTAGAGGTGGTGGTGAGTTGAGATTGTGCCACCGCACTCAACCTGAACGACAGAGTGAGATGACCACTCTAAAAATAATTACTTCTACATTCTATATCCTGAGTGGCACGAGGTCAGACCAGGTACACCCATATTTGTAGTGTTCCAAAATGTCAGAATTTTACCGAGGCTGGTGTGATCTTAAAAGCCACAAGCTACACGGTGTTCC
>NW_007274521.1:0-838 GCF_000164805.1 Carlito syrichta | reverse complement strand
CCCCAATGAGGCAATGTTGGGAGGTCAGGTCTAACGAAAGATGTTTTTATTATGGGGGCATCACACTTATAAATGAATTAACACCACCATCACAGGATTGACTTGGCTTCATTATCACCAAAGTGGGCTCCTTATTAAAGAATGATTGGACACCTCTTGTACATTCTCATTCTCTCTCTCTCTCTCTCCATATATACATTTCTGTATCTTTATCTCTGTCTGTCTCTCTCTTGGCCTTTTCTTTGACCTTCTGCCATGGATGATGCTGTCAGAAGACACTCAACAGATGTGGCCCCTTTACCTTGGACTTTCCAGCCTGCAGGACAATGTGTTAATACATTTATGTTCATTATAAATTACCTGTTACAGCAGCACAAAATGGACTAAAGTAGCCTACCTAATTCAAAGAATTGTGGGTTTAAGTAAGATAATGCATAAATGCATACTGGAGCCCTTAGCTCAGTGCCTGATACATCACAAGGGCTTCATCAGGTTGGCTATTAATATGTCCTTCTTCATCCCCTATTGTCAGTCCCACTTTCTGTCTCCAGCAATTTTGCTGTCTTGTTCTCTACCTGCCCCAGTGGATCAACACGCTGCAAGTTCATGGGGACAAAAATTATTCTGGCAGTCTGACCTTTGCTCTGCAAAATTTATTTCTACTGCCTTCCTGAATTTCACTTAGTTGATTGATAATTTTAAATGTTCTTATTTTTCTCACATTGAGGAAATTTCTTTCAAAATTCATATTAGTACGTATATTATTAAAATCAATGGAAATAGTCAAAAAAATTGTTGTTATAGTCACATGGCCAAACATCTCTCTGTAGCAGCATAT
>NW_007274520.1:0-627 GCF_000164805.1 Carlito syrichta | reverse complement strand
TGTGTCTGTGAAAGATTCCTAGCGATCATGATGCCAAACCACGGATCGAAAGCCTGAACTGTCTCAGTCTTACATCCGATGGAGTTTTCTTTGGATCTGCCGTGGGGCGGGGCAGGCTGCCACTCGGCCTACGGTAGAACGTGACTTTAAAAATGTCCGAACGCCTCCTGAGACCTAGCCATGGGAAATTCACCTCAGGAAAAAAAAAAAAGGACGAACAAAAGACTCTAAGACAAACGTACCGATTTCTTATGAAACGCTTTCTTCAGGTTCCATTTCTGTGAAAGACAACTCATAGTAGGATCCGTTTACTCATTTAGACCGAATAAGTCTTATGTGTACACAAAGCGTAACGAGATCGTTTGCCACACAGGCCCCTTTAAAATTAGCTCTGCTGGAACTTTTTCCTATAAGATGAATTGAAACTCGAATCTTCATTCTCTAGCAGTCTGCTTTGAAATATCATTTCTGTCAGAGCCCTGGCAAGATAACCAGCATTACAAAAGAAAACAAATCCTTATGGAACCTATCCAAATACCCATCTGCGGGAAAAACAAAACCAAAACAACCACGAAAACTGCAGATGGCCCCCAGAAAGGGAGAAGAGGGGTCTTATACCTTTGTTTG
>NW_007274519.1:0-831 GCF_000164805.1 Carlito syrichta | reverse complement strand
CAGAGAATAGAAGTGCACAATCCGATCCAGAGGTGAGACACAGAGGGCACCTCTGTGTGGCAGTTGGGGGATCTGTGAAATCTGGGGATACTTACAGCACCGGGCTTATGACACTGAACCAGAAGTCATGAGATTTATGTAGAAATGAGTGAATTGTCCAATGTCTGATGTGTGAGAGAACCTCCTGCTGCTGTGAAAAACAAGCAGAAAAAAAATGGAGAATGCATGGAGGACTCTGGCAAGGCCCAGGGAGTGGGGAGACTTGCTGGTCAGAGCACTCACTTCTACCAGGACACACCTGCCTTCTCCTATGCACACTTGCTTTCACCTGTGCATACTTGCCTTCCCCTGTGCACATCTGTGCACACTTGACATTACCTGTGCACACCTGCCTTTATCTGTCTTCACCTGTGCACACCTGGCATCACCTGTCTTTGCTTGTTCTGGTGATCTCCCTTTCCCCCAGGACTCCCCAGCTTATGTCAAAGTCATTTTGCCCTGCCAGATCCTGCCTGGCTCCTTTTCTATTGTTTTAGGGATTACTATTATTTGACTGATTGCCTCCATCATTCGTTCAACAAATATTTTACCAAGCCTCATACGGAAGAAAGTGGAGGGCTGGACTCGGTGGCTCAGCCTGTAATCCTGCGCCTTGGGAGGCTGAGGTGAGTGGACTGCCTAAGCCTGTGGATTCGAGACCCGCCTGGGCAACTTGGTCAGACCTCATCTCTACAATAAATAAAAAAAAAACTAGCCGGGCGTGGTAGCGCGTGCCTGTAGTTCCGGCTACTTGGAAGGCTGAGGCGGAAGGATCGTCGGAGCCCAGCAGGG
>NW_007274518.1:0-644 GCF_000164805.1 Carlito syrichta | reverse complement strand
TAAAATAAATACACAAAGTAGCCGGGCGTTGGGGTGTGTGTCTGTGGCTACTTGGAAGGCTAAAGTGGAAGGATTGCCGGAACCCAGCAGGTTGAGGCTGCAGTGGCCGGGAACGTGCCACACTGCACTCCAGCCTGGACAACAAAGAGTGAGACTCTGACTCAAAAAAATAAAAATAAAAATGAATAAATAAACAAGAATACGATTAAAAGTGTGGGTTCATATTCCAGTTTCACCCGTACCGGTTGTACAGGTTTACACAAGCCATTAGCGTCTGTAGTCTTCAGTGCTCTGCTATAAAATGGGAACAGCATGTGCATATTATTGGGTAGTTATAGAGATTCAAAGAGAGTATTAGTCATGGCTTCCATATTTTTAAAATTTTGGATATTACTGAATGTTATTTAACTGCCTTTGTCTGGAAACAAGTAATCTAGTAAAAAAAGAAAGTAAGAGCAAAAATGCAATAAAATAAAATAAAATAAAAATGAGAAAGAATACTTTCAGTTGTCTCCCAGATGATGTAGAGTTTTGGGGAATTGACTACATTCCTCTTAGGAGATTCATTTTTCAGATCTCAGGGAAAAGGTTTTCTCATTCCTTTCCACAGACCTCAAGTGTTTTGGATTCAAAGTTTTATATCC
>NW_007274517.1:0-470 GCF_000164805.1 Carlito syrichta | reverse complement strand
AACCAACCTGATCTCCTGAGCTTAAGTGATCCTACAGCCTCAGCCTCCTAAAGTGCTGGTATGACAGGCACAATCTCTCCGTGTCTGGCCTTTATTTCCATGAATTTAAGAGGTGTAAATAGTCTGTGTTCTGTGCTTCAGTCGTACCTACCAACTCCACGTGTGCCCGTGGTACCCAACAGGTAATTTTTTATCCCTCTACCCTTTCTGTTCTCCCTTTCTGAGTCTCCAGCGTTCCTTATAACATTTTCTGTGTCTTGGGGATTTTTTTTTTTTTTGGAACCGAGTTTTACCGCTTGAGAGGATTCTTCTTTTAGCTCCCATGTATAAGTGAGAGCATGTGATGTTGGTTTTTCCGTTCCCGGGTTAGTTCACTTGGGATGATGGGCTCCAAGTTCATCCCAGTTGTTGCCAGTGACACTGCTTTATTCTTTTTGATAGCTGAATAGTATTCCACGACATCTATATAG
>NW_007274516.1:0-584 GCF_000164805.1 Carlito syrichta | reverse complement strand
TGAACTACTGATGATTTGGAAGATGGGACTTGCAATATATTGGTGACCTTAGGTGACAGTCTTGGTATTGCACCAGTTCTGGGATAATGCAAGATACCTTGCAAGGGGTGGGATGGGGTAGGGGGTCCCTTGGAGTCTTGGTGGTGAAGGGAGAGAAGAAAGCATCTGAAGAAACAATATAGTATATAAAAAGACCAATTCTGTCCCGCCACCACAAAATGTATCATTTATTGAAGAAAATACACTTCCATGGAGCTGCAAAAGAGGGTACTCTTGAACTGAGAAACCTAGTAAACCAACTTCTCTCCCTTCTCGTTCCATCACAAGACAACTTGCTTTTGCTAATTCCAAAAAGGCCAGTGCAGATAATCCTCAATAGAAAAACAAGCCAGCATATTTACAAAGTTACTCTAAGTATGAAACAGAAAATTAAAATCAAACCTTATTAGACACACAGAAATATTGGAACCAAAAATAAAAACAAAAGAAATAAAAGGAAAACCATGAAACAGAGGAAAAATGAAATGCAACACCTGAACTTGAATACCTGATATTAAGCAAACAATTGTATTGCAGAAGGACCC
>NW_007274515.1:0-732 GCF_000164805.1 Carlito syrichta | reverse complement strand
TGCCCTGCCTCAAAGAGGAAGGCACATGGGGTGGAGAAGAAGAACAACCATCTCAGGTCTCTTCGTGGGTTCGGTCAATTTCATGGAATAGTCCTTGCCAAAAAGTCAAAAGTTGCTGGCAGAGGACTCAGGCATCTATCAAAACCAGCCAGCCCAGGCTGAGGCTCTCTCTCAGAACACAAATCACTCCCTGGCAAGTCAAGAAAGAAAGAGATGCATCTGAAATCAGAACACCATGGGGAGGAAGGACAGAGGAGGCCATAGACAGGCAGGTGAAAAAAGCAAGAGAAGAAATATTCTAGAATGGAAGACAAAGCCCTCCAAGAGCCCCAAGAGGTGTGCCCATTGAGTGTGGGTGTGGTTGTACACATTCCAATTTTAGCAAGGAGTAACAACAGATTTGCTCATCTCCCCACCTGACAATCCTCCTGTGTCTCCCCAGAAGGCAAGAATGACTCAAACCAGACAATCACACCTTAAAACAGACAAAGGTGAAATGCAAGCCAGGCTTGGGAAAGCTCCCAGCGCACATCTGAGCAGGCACACTGCTGGGATAGCTGCCAGGATGATTGGGGAGTGGCTGCTACCCCACAACAGGACCTCTTTAACCAGGGGCAGGGCCTGCCACCTTATGACCTGATTTCACTTTTCAGTGGCACAGAACACACCCTGCCACATTGCAAATCTGAGAAGCCATGGAGGCCCCATGAGGCCAAGGAAGAGGCCGAATCC
>NW_007274514.1:0-711 GCF_000164805.1 Carlito syrichta | reverse complement strand
GGAAGTGGGGTGTAGATCTTTCACTTCTTCGCAATTTCTAACACCCTCTTACTCGTCTCCCAGACACTGCGCTGTTGCCATAATGATCACGTCCCACCCCCACTTAAAAGAGTTTCCTTACTCCCCAAAAGCTTATTCTTTATCCCTATTTCCCTGACAGAACCCAGTGCAGACACATACGTGCCTACCTGCATTCCAGAGCTTTCTAAATCAGACCGCCCTGACATGAGTCTCTTCCTTCTCCCATTCTTATATACCTGCTACCTTCACATAGTCAGTCTACCTTCCAAGTGCAGCTCGAATGCCCTTCTTTGGGAAGTCTTTGGAACCTTGTTGATCTTTTTCAGTATACATTCATTTGCTTCAATCATTTGTTAATCAAACATCTAGGTGCCCACTAGTCTGTGCCCTCAAAGAGTTTTATGTTCTAGCAGGGAAAACATGTTTGAAGAGTGCTGAAAATTCAGGAACCAAATAGGGTGTCTGCAACCAAAGATAACAGTAGCTCTAGGGCTGGGCTTTTGAGGGGGTGTCATTCAAAAAGAAGGAACCAGCTCTGCAGAGAACCAGAAGGGATATTCCTGCTGAGTCATGTGAGTGCACAGACACAGAGGCAAGAAGGAGCTGACTGGTGAGAGGTGGTCACAGAAAAGAGGTCCACGGAGATGCACACGGGGAGGGGGAGAGCATGCTCAGTGAAGGGGAGCACAC
>NW_007274513.1:0-406 GCF_000164805.1 Carlito syrichta | reverse complement strand
ATGACGCAAATGGGGCTAAATTCACAGAAACCATTTTGTTCCCCAGCTGAGAATTTATTGATGTAAACGCCACCAAATAAACCATGTTATTGGTCTGGGCGCAGTGACTCACGCCTGTAATCCTAGCACTTGGGAGGCCAAGGTGAAAGATCTGCTTGAGCCCAGGAGTTCAAGAGCAGCCTGGGCAACATAGCTAGACCTTCTCTCTACAACAAAATAAAAAAAAGTTAGCCAGGTGTGGGGTGCAAGTGCCTGTGGTCGTAGCTACTCTGGAGGGTTAAGACGAAAAACTCGCCTGAGTCCAGGAGGTCAAGGCTGTGGTGAGCTGTGAGTGTGCCACTTTCCTCTCCAGCCTGGGCCACAGAGTAAGACCTCAATTTTAAAAAAAGTGATCAAGCCGGGCTCG
>NW_007274512.1:0-687 GCF_000164805.1 Carlito syrichta | reverse complement strand
TCACAGGTGGCCGCCACCAGCATGCAACCTCTGCTCTACAAGAAAAGCAGCTTGCAGACAATTTGACCCCATTTTCCCAGCGTGCCAGGCCCGGGACAGAGCTCCAATCCTGTGAGTGGGCAACAGGTGGAGGAAGGAAGCCCCAGCCTCTCGGACTCACTTGCCAGGAACTGAACCTCTAGGACTCAGAGCTGGAAAGAAGACACTGACACTCTGGTCTGGGAGCTGAGGGAAGACACAGCACCAACTTCTCGACCACGCGCAACCATGCAGACCTTTCACTATGTACAGATAGCGCCGGGGATAGGTCATGGCCGTGTGCCACCTATTCTCAATGCTTTCACGGAGACCAAACATTTCTGGTGGCTGCATGCCTAACTTAGGACAAACTCCACAGACTTTGAAGAACTTTTTGAAAGCAGCTGCTATCATGGGTTATGACTGTTCTCTGAGTGGATGTCCACAGAGCTCCCATACTTTTGGTGTGGGCTTGGAATCTCTATGCTTTTTCTTCACTTATTCATTGTAAGGCATTCATCAGCATTTCGGACACCAATCCACAGCCACGTATATTAAAATGTATTAAATTAACGCCATGCCAAGTGGGATTTATTTCTGGGAAACATGTGTAGCACAACTTACAAAATATAAATGGCATTTCATACAAAACTCAATCAAAGTAACATG
>NW_007274511.1:0-698 GCF_000164805.1 Carlito syrichta | reverse complement strand
CAGAATAGAACAAACAGGCATAGAAAGGATCTATTGTTGCGTCCTTAAGCTGGTACATCTAAATTCTCCCCCCTTGGGTAGTAGAGCTCCTCATTTTGGGGCCTTCAAACTCTGAGATTGCTATCAATGCTATCCACTCCCCAAAGTTTTTAGACAATTGCTTACGAGGGGGGGACAAAAAAAACCGGAATTATCTTTTTGAGGGTGAGCCCCATGTAGCACAGGCTTCCCTCAATAGGTTAGTGATCCAGGAAGCCATTGGCATCAGAGTACCCGCTACCATCATTTTGAGAGGCTGCATTCAGCGTCAGGGATTTTTTGTTGTTGTTGAGATTCTTTCAACGAGTTTGCCCATTTCATAATGGGTGATTTGCAAGCACAGCTGCCCACACCACACTGAGTGTTCTGCAGTTTTTAACCCAAAATGACATAACCTTCATGCCCCCCCATTCACTTGGTCTCACCCTCAGCAAATTTTTTGTTTCCCCAGATGAAAAAGTTCTCAAAGGGAAGTCTTTTGCTGATGTGGAAGAGGTGAAACAAAAAATGACAGAAACACTAAAAGGCATCGAAGAGTTCAAAAACTGTTTTGAGCAGTGGAAAAATGTCTCAATAGGTATATTGCATCAAACAGAGAGTACTCTGAAGGTGACTGAAGTTTAAACATGTAAGAATAAATACACAATATTATAAATAAA
>NW_007274510.1:0-579 GCF_000164805.1 Carlito syrichta | reverse complement strand
CAAAGCCTGTACAGTAAGGGGCCCATCTCACAAAAGATAATTCCATTTTCTGGGGGAGGACATTCCCACTCATATTTTTAGAATTTAAGTAGAATTTGATTCATTTTTCTTTAAATGTTTGGTGTTCAGCCACAAATCTATTTTCTCCTGGATTTTTTTCCTCCATGGGAGACATTTAATGATTCATTTAATCTTCTTGGTATTTTTCTGTTCAAACTTTCAAATTATTTATGATTCAGTCTTGATAGGTTATAGATTTTGAGCAATAATTCATTTGTCTAGGTTATCCAATTTGTTGACATATAATTGTTCATAGTAGTATTCTTTTGTTTCTTTGTTATTAGTTGTAATATATACTTTTTTATTTCTCCTTTTTATTGCAGTAGTCTCTTTCTTAATTTCTCTTTTTCTTAGTATGCTAGAAGTTTGCCAATTTTGTTTAGCTTTTATTTTTAATTTTGTGAGTTGGAGTCTCACTCTGTCGCCCAGACTGGAGTGCAGTGGTCGCTCCTGGCCACCGTAGCATCCACCTGCTGGGCTCCGGCGATCCTTCCCCCTCAACCTTCCAAGTAGCCAGAA
>NW_007274509.1:0-539 GCF_000164805.1 Carlito syrichta | reverse complement strand
AAATAAGCAAAGCACGTGGGTACATTTTCAAATTAATGCTCATATTAATAAAGCAAAATTCAAATTACCCCTACACATATTATGGTATCATCTTCATTAATTTTGTGGTAGGCTGGTTGAATAATTTTACCATGACAAACAGAGAACAGGTTCTAAGGAATCCAAAATGTCTATCTTCCTCTTGGAGAGTAGGGAAATTTGAATAAAGAATACACATGAACACACTTAGCATTTATTCAAGACTCCAGTCTTAGTCCCAGATATCCTACTGTCTTTATAAACTGGGTAAGTCACAAGAACTCTGGTGACAAACATTCATCTATAAAAGGAATACCGTTGGTTTAGGTCAATATTTCTCAAACTATAGACTGTGGACACTTGAGGATGTATGATCATATTCTTGGAAGCCTGAGAATGTTACAAGATATGTTGCTTAGAATACGATATAAATATGACTATATTCTGATAATTTCATTGATAATTTTTACCACTGGTTCTTTTTTTTTTGAATTGGAGTCTCACTCTGTCACCCAGACTGG
>NW_007274508.1:0-780 GCF_000164805.1 Carlito syrichta | reverse complement strand
AATAGTAGCTGTATGACAAATGTGTGGGAAAACAAAGATGGATAGATATTGTGCCTGCCCTCAAGGGGGTGAAATAGGTGAATGAGGGGATTGAGTGTGGATTGTGCTGTGACAGAAGTGTCTGTAGGGACAGTGTAAATACCAAAGGAAGAAAGAGTGATGTCTCTCTTGACATTAACAGATTTTACTAAGAAGATGATGCTGGATGCCAGTTTTGAGAAGAAATAAAGATTTTGAGTGGTCAAGCTTAAAGTTAAATTCCCAGAAATTCACCCTTTGTGATGAAAATGCCCTATTGTTGGTCTTGTGTACCATAGGATTCATTAAATGATACTTTCTTTAAACCACTTTTTTTTCCAGATCAGTACTTTTACTTGAGTAATTTATCCTTTTAGTCTGAGCATAAGTACTTTAGATTTTTTTACTCCAGTCTGTTAATTGTGGCAAGGGCCCCTTAGGCACCGAGTAGGCACTGTGACCCTTAGACAGAAGAGTTCTGAGGCACATAGCTTCCCTACTTTTGTACTTTGTTTTCCTAATGTATGCTTTGGCATAGAATGTGAATTTTGTTTCAATTTTTTAAAATATTACTCTCAAGAAAACATTGTGAAATACTTGAAAATGGGCAAAGAAAAACAATATATTACTGGATGTCTGTACACACTCTTCCAGACTATTCACAGCTTTCATTGTCTTTGAATTTTTTCAGTTCTGTAAGCTGTTACATGGCAAGGCACAGGATTATAGACAAGTAAATGGAAGGGCACTTGATGCCACTCG
>NW_007274507.1:0-745 GCF_000164805.1 Carlito syrichta | reverse complement strand
AAAATGTCATCAGTGAGCTGGGCATGGAAGATACAGGCTTGTATTTGTAGCTGTCTGGGAGGATTGCCTGAGCCCAGGAGGTCCACCCTGTGGTCAGGTATGATGGTACCACTCTACTCCCACTCTGGTCATCAGAGTGAGGCCCTGACTCCAAAAAGAGAAAAACAAGCCGCCGACTGGAAAAAAGATATTTGCAAATGTACATCAGATAAAGGATGATCATCTGGGATCTGCAGGGAACTCCCACGTGCCGACTAGGAAAAAACAAACAGCCTCATTTCAAAGTGAGCAAACGATATGTACAGACCCTTCTCAACAACAGACACACACGCGGCCACCAAAGACATGTCAAAAAGCTCAGCCTCATTAGTCATCCAAAAATGCAAATGAAAACTACATTGAGAGGTCACCTAAGTTCGGTCGGGATGGCTGTCATCCATAACTCCACAAACAACAGATGCTGGCGAGGAAATGACAAACAGGGAACACTTCTACACTGCTCGCGGGAGTGTAAATCAGTACTAGCTCTGTGGATAACATTTGGTGATTCCTAGACGATCTAAGAATCGACCCTGCCCTCCTCCCACTGTGAATATATCAGGAAGAATGAAATCCCTCTATAAAGGAGATATTTGCACATGTATGTTTATCGCCACATTGTTCGCAGTAGCAAGAACATGGAACCAACCTTATTGCCCATCTAAAGAGGACGGGATTAAAAATATGTGGTACCTAGGAACGATGC
>NW_007274506.1:0-685 GCF_000164805.1 Carlito syrichta | reverse complement strand
GGCGGGGTGGCTTGACGGACTTGTGCGCGCGGGATTGGATGAGACTGTGTGACGCGGTTACGGAGACTTTGATGGGTTGATTCGGGTTCGATTTGCACGGGCTCGGGCTTAGTTACTTGTGATGGACGAGTGACTGCCAGACGGGCGGAACGGAAGGCCGGATGAGCTGGGTTTACACGGTCACGGCGTGTAGATCGACTTTGGTATGGGAGCCGGAGGTTGGAGTCGACGTAGAGCCCGCCGGGAGAGTGGCTGGCGCCTCAGAGTCGACTGCGATCTGAGCGCGGGAACGTCCGGAAGGGACTTATCGCTTACCGTTTACGTCCCGTTGCGGAAGCGGAGGTCGGCGCGGCGATTGGGGCGGACGGAGCTTAACGGGAGTTCCGGGTACACGCGCTGCTGAAGACGTTGTGTGACTTCACGATCGCGGTCGCTACGGGCGACGGGATGTGCCTAGTCCTACGGGGTCTGAGGTGAGATTTCAATATTGCGAACGTGAGGCGGGGATGAGATACGGTGAACGCTTCTTTTACGGTGAGTATCGCTTTTTTGAATCTCTTGGGTCTCTCGGTGTGAGACACCGGGCCTGGTCCCACCTAGAGATGATTCTTCTTCTTTTTTTTTTTTTAATGAGTTGGAGTTTCACTCTGTCACCCGGGCTGGAGGGCAGTGGTACACTCCTGGC
>NW_007274505.1:0-703 GCF_000164805.1 Carlito syrichta | reverse complement strand
AAGGCATCCTGAAGTTCTCCAGCTGGCAGAAGAGGGGCCCACCTGCCAGACAGACCAGCATTGCTTGGGAGAGTAGTGTCTATAACTTTTCTTCTCCACAGTGCTCCATGTTACAAGAGATGGGTCCCAGGAGACCACCACTTTGGTACAAGGGGAGGCTGGACCACATGCCACGTGGTATCAGGATGTATGAAGATGCTGCCTCCTGGGATGAGTCCAGTCCAGTCCACCCCACAGGCCCCAGAGAAAGGGCACACCCACCCTTAGGAGAGTAGGGCGGGATAACCATGTTAAAGGCACATATATGAAGAGGATAAAAGTCTGTGATCCACAATTGAAAACACACAACCCCCCTGTTTCTTGCTATATCATAGACACATCACTTACTTTGTCTTCCACATTGCCTCTGAGCCTATGGTCACCAATCTCTGAAGGGCACTTGGCCTCCAGCTACTCAGAGGATAATGTGGGGAAGTTTGGCTGCCATTTCCATTGCACTGGATTGGCTTCAAGTCAACAGAGAGAATTTGAGGCAAAGGCACAGGGTGTGTTGGAGAAAGAAGAGGTAAATAAGCATCTGGTTCATCAAGGGCCGAGGACATGCAGTGCTTGAAGAGGCCCAGCCCTATGCACCTGACCAACAGTGCTATTATGGTTAATTGGAAGATGATGCCATCACAAAACTCCAGTAGTGTCAATGAGA
>NW_007274504.1:0-416 GCF_000164805.1 Carlito syrichta | reverse complement strand
CACCCTTGGGTCCCCTCCTACTGTGGCAGCTTTTCTGTCTTCTAAATAAATCCTGTTTTCAAAAAAAAGAGAGAGAGAAAGAAAAACTCTCTCTTGGAGTTATTGACACAAGGGCATTTTGAGGGTGCTGTAACCAGGAAGGAGTGTTGGGTTGTCCTGGGATTGAGGTTGTTCTGTTCATTGATACTGATGGCTGCATTTCATGGAAGGAGGTGAATTCATCAGATGGAGTTAACACAGTGCCCCCAACAACCGGTCCCTTCTAAAGTTATCTACCACTTCATGGGAAGTACTACATTGCATGTTTTGATACAGAAAATAGTATCTTTTTAAAAGAATCAAAAAGCATGTTTCTAGTTAAAATTGTGGAAAATCTATAGGCCCCTGAAAACACAATCTGTTCCTAGGCAGGATAT
>NW_007274503.1:0-485 GCF_000164805.1 Carlito syrichta | reverse complement strand
TCTCAAATGCCTTCGACCTCAATAAAGAAGGTTGTATGTGGCTACTTTTATACTGCTAGTGCGGTATTTTCCTTTGTTGAGTTTTGTTGAAATGACATTTACGTTTTGTACGTTGTGCTACACATGTTTCCCAGAAATCAATCCCACTTGGCATGGTTTCTAATTGAATTCATTTTACTATACGTGGCTGAGGATTGGTGTCCGAAATGCTGATGAATGCCTTCCAATGAATAATTGAAGAAAAAGCCTAGAGATTCCACACCTGCAGCAACAGTATGGGAGCTCGGTGGACATCCACTCGGAGAACAATCCTAGCCCGTGATAGCTGCTGCTTTCCAAAAGTTCTTCAAAGTCCCTGGAAGTTGTCCTAATTTAGGCATCCAAACCACCAGAAAGGTTTGGTCTCCGAGAGAGCATTGAGAGTAGGTGGCACACGGCCATGACCTATCCCCACCCCGAACTGTACATGATGAAAGGTCTGCTTG
>NW_007274502.1:0-659 GCF_000164805.1 Carlito syrichta | reverse complement strand
GTGACCTTGCATATGATCATGGAGTGCACGGAGGCCCAGCTGTCATGTGCCACAAACAAGAACTTGGAGTTGGGGAACAGGCACGACAGGTACACTGAGGACTTGAGTGTGAAGGGGTCCTTGTTGCAGAGCACACGGGCCAACTAGCCATGCTTGGCAATAACCTCCAGGATGAAGGCCTGTATGGTGGGTCCAGCACCTCGTCCGTCACACCCGCCTCGTCCAGCCTCAGCTTCTGGCAGCCAGACTTGGACCAGACCTAGCATGTGGCCAACACATGCAGAATGATGCGCATCTTCTCACTGCAGTACACCTCTGGCGTCCAGCATTGCCTCACTGTAACAGTACTCCATGCAGTCGACTCGCATCATCACCAGATCCTCCTACTCGGGCCACATGGCTCACCGGGGGCTCCAAGGGTCTGCTAGCACCACGCAGCACTCCAGGACCTGCTGCCCCAGCTGGATGCCAGCATCAGGGCCAATGTGCAGCCAGCCACCAGCAGCACCTTCTGCACCAGCAGGCACATGCTGGACCAGGGGCGGGGCAGGCCTGGCCTAGAAGCCAGCATCTGTGACTTCAGCTGCAGGTCAGTGGGCAGCCTGCCCACCCAGATCACATCTCCTCTGGGCACTACCAACTCTGGACTCCAGCCCTCG
>NW_007274501.1:0-579 GCF_000164805.1 Carlito syrichta | reverse complement strand
CGAGCCCGATTGTTCAAGTCTGCGATGCACTCTAACCCGGGCAATATAGCAAGACTCTGTATCTACAAAACAAAACACAAAAAACCCAAAGTAGGTTAGGCTAATTCATCATTTTTTATACTTGAAATTTATTTATTCTATGTCTGCATATTTAAAGCTCGTTCCTGCTGACACACACCTTCTTGATGCTTCACCCCTCTCCTTCCATAATAAAAGGCGCCGGGCAGCCCCCTTCAGGGAGCCAGCTCTCAAATCTTCCTCCCGTGTTTTCTCCTTTGAACAAATTCCCAGTAAAACCTTGTCTGAGGATCTGTTTGGTCTCATGTCAACGTATAATACATGAGAGTCGAAGAATCTGTGGTCACCAACACTTTTCTTTTTGAGTTGGAGTCTCACTCTGTCACCCAGACTGGAGTGCAGCGGCCGCTCCCGGCCACCGCAGCCTCTAACTGCTGGGCTCTGGCAACCCTTCCGCCTCAGCCTTCCAAGTAGTTGGAGTTACAGGCATGCACTACCACACCTGGCTGATTTTTGGATGTATCGTAGAGATGAGGTCTTCTGCCTAGGCGGGTCTCGAAC
>NW_007274500.1:0-445 GCF_000164805.1 Carlito syrichta | reverse complement strand
ATACATGCAACATACTTCAAAAAGGTAAAAGCCATCAATGAGAAACCCACAGCCAGCATACTCCTAAACAGACAAAAATTGGAACAATTTCCCCTGAAAACTGGAACAAGACAAGGATGCTCACACTCACCCATCCTGTTCAATATAGTATTGGAAGTCATGACCAAAGAAATCAGAAAAGAGAAGGTGAGCAGGGGTATCCAAATAGGAAAAGAGGAAGTCAAGTTATCTCTCTTTACAGACTACATGATTATGTACCTGGAAAACCCAAGAAAATCTGTCAAGAACCTCCTTGCACTGATAAAGAACTTTGACAAAGTCTCAGGGTTTAAAATAAATGTGCAAAAGACAATCATATTTCTTTACACCAATAATAAACAAACAGAAACCCAAATAAAAAGCACAATTTTATTCACAATAGCCACGCAAAAAAAGGAAAACCTTG
>NW_007274499.1:0-642 GCF_000164805.1 Carlito syrichta | reverse complement strand
TAAAAGCAAGTCTAGCCTTCATTTTAATTTTTGCCACTCTTTTCAAAAGAAAAAATGATGTTCTAATCTTTGAAAGTTATTCTGATGGCTTAGAATGCCATATCCCCTTTACTAAAGATTTACTAAACAGCCCTTTTATCCCTTTAATAAACACCCCTTGGGGAGGTGAATCTTTTCTTTCTCTCTCTCTCTCTCTAACTTACTTTTAAAATAAACTGCTTTCTAATCTAAAAAAAAAAGATTTTGAGACTGGGCACACCTAAAATCCCAGCACTTTGGGAGACCAAAGTGGGAGGACTGTTTGAGTCCAGGAGTTCAAGACCAGCCTAAGTAACACAGTTGAGATCTCATCTCTCAAACATAAATAAATAAATAAAAAGTAGTTGAGCACGGCAGCACATGATTGTAGTTTCAGCTACTTGGGAGGTTAGGGCAGAAGGATTGCCCAGGCCCAGGAGATCAAGGTTGCAGTGGGCTGTGATTGTGCCACCGCAATCTAGCCAGGGCAACAGAGTGAGACCCCCAACTCAAAGAAATAAAAAATAAGTAAAGATTTTGAAAAGTTTGGGATCTCTATGAAATGGTAGGTTTTACATTTAAAATAGGGGAGAAACTGAGATGAAAAAAGAAAATGGGCAAATT
>NW_007274498.1:0-492 GCF_000164805.1 Carlito syrichta | reverse complement strand
TAGCTGACCTAACCAGCTAGCTAACTAGTTAGCTTACTTATTATCTAATGTGCTAGCTAGATGACTTAATTATCTTACTTAACTCATTAGCTAATGCGCAAGCTAGCTGACAAAACCAGCTGACTTAAATCATTAGCTAGCGTGATATCTAGCTGACTCATCCAGCTAACTTAACTCGATAGCTAATTAGCTAGCTAGGCTACTCAAACGGCTGACTCAACCCAAATCCTAACATGCTAGTTAGCTGACTAAACCAGCTGAGTTAATACTTTAGTTAAATAGATAATTACATGAGCCACCCTGATAACTCACCCCGTTAGTTAACTAGCTAGCTAGCTGTCTTAACCAGCTGATGAAATTAGGAAACTGACTTGACTAGCTGACTTAATTGGCTGGCTTACCTAGTTAGCTAGCTAACTTAACTACGTGAATTAAATAGTTAGCTACCTATTTAACTAGGTGAATAACTAGCTGACTTAATTAATTAGCTAA
>NW_007274497.1:0-752 GCF_000164805.1 Carlito syrichta | reverse complement strand
CATCAGGATATTACATAGAGTAAAAATGCAGGAATGTTTAAATACTACTGAGTTAGCTATAATGGAATGAGTACTAAAATGATGGTTCAACTATGAACATTGGTAGCTTCCTTCAAACTAATCGATTCTATTTAGGAAAAGCATTCAGGTAAAACACAGCAAGACATGAAAGGAATACTGAATACAGGTTGCTGATTGATTAACTCAAACTATTAGTCAAAGGTGTTGAATTGCCAAAGGCATCCCAAATCTGAGATATTATTCCCAAGTCAAACATTAAGATGCACTCTTTCTACCAGTCCTTCCCTTCTCCCTTCCTTTTTTCCTCAATGTGTGCCATACATCCTGATTTTAAGAAAGTAAACTTTTTGTGCCTCAATTTAAGATAGAGTTGAAGGTGAGCTAGTAATAACAGTATAGTGATTATTTGCTATTATCTGATCTTTCAATTTTTAAGTTAGGGCCCAAAGCTAATGCAAGCTTTAAGAAAATTGTGACAATAAAAAGAAAATCTACAAATTTGGAACATATATTTTAATGAAGAAATTATTGATTTGCATTGAGAAACAACCACTATGAGACCCCTAATGTCTGAGCATTCTGTTCCTTGCCAAATCAAGCTCTTCACTTTGGCCACCATGATATCAAAGCACAATGAATTTCAGTCACTATTTCTCAAAAATGTTCACAGTATCATCATTGCTAAAAAGAAAAAAAAGTTTATGAGTTCCTAGTTTTTGTTTTTTTGAGTA
>NW_007274496.1:0-552 GCF_000164805.1 Carlito syrichta | reverse complement strand
ACATCCAAAAATCAGCCAGGTGTGGTTGGTAGTGCATGCCTGTAACTCCAACTACTTGGAAGGCTGAGGCGGAAGGGTTGCCAGAGCCCAGCAGTTAGAGGCTGCGGTGGCCGGGAGCGGCCGCTGCACTCCAGTCTGGGTGACAGAGTGAGACTCCAACTCAAAAAGAAAAGTGTTGGTGACCACAGATTCTTCGACTCTCATGTATTATACGTTGACATGAGACCAAACAGATCCTCAGACAAGGTTTTACTGGGAATTTGTTCAAAGGAGAAAACACGGGAGGAAGATTTGAGAGCTGGCTCCCTGAAGGGGGCTGCCCGGCGCCTTTTATTATGGAAGGAGAGGGGTGAAGCATCAAGAAGGTGTGTGTCAGCAGGAACGAGCTTTAAATATGCAGACATAGAATAAATAAATTTCAAGTATAAGAAATGATGAATTAGCCTAACCTACTTTGGGTTTTTTGTGTTTTGTTTTGTAGATACAGAGTCTTGCTATATTGCCCGGGTTAGAGTGCATCGCGGACTTGAACAATCGGGCTCAAGCGGTCCG
>NW_007274495.1:0-555 GCF_000164805.1 Carlito syrichta | reverse complement strand
GACTGCCCATGCGGGTCTCGAATCCGCGGGCTCAGGCAATCCACTCACCTCAGCCTCCCAATGGCGCGGGATTACAGGCTGAGCCACCGAGTCCGGGTGTTTTGTCAATTTTAATTGAACAATAGGATTGTCACAAATGCATACAATGACGTAGCCACTAGAGAGACCATAATATATGATGTTTTAGCACCCTACATTCCTATCGCAGTCCATTTCTTCTTTCTAACTTTGGCTTCTGATATTCACTGATCTGTTTTGTGTCTTAATGATTTTATCATTTAGAATTTTATGTAATTTAATTAAAAAGTTGTTTTTATGTTTGGCATCCTTTAGTGAACTTAACACTTAAGAATCATTTGTGGGCCAGGCTCAGTGGCTCAGCCTGTAATCCCAGCACTTTGGGAGGCCGAGGCGAGTGAATTGCCTGAGTCCGTGGGCTTGAGACCCACCCAGGCATCTTGGCGAGACCTCGCCTCTATAATAAATCAAAAATTAGACGAGCGTGGTAGGACGCGCCCGTAGTTCTAGTTACTTGGAAGGCGGAGGCGGAAAGAA
>NW_007274494.1:0-561 GCF_000164805.1 Carlito syrichta | reverse complement strand
AACATATATCATTCTACCAAAAACACACCTGCACAAACATGTTCACTGCAGCACTACTCACAATAGCAAAAACATGGAGCCAACCCAGATGCTCGTCAAAAGTGGTCTGGATGAAGAAAATGTGGTCCATGGACACAATGGAATACTACACAGCCATAAAGAAGAACAAAATCATGTCCTTTGCAGAAACATGAATGAAACTGGAGACCATAATTCTAGCAAGTAAGACTAGAAACCAGTCTCATGCCTCTTTCAGTTTTTGGTCTTCAATTCTGTCCTGTTACTGAAAGATTATTTACTGAGTGCTATAATGTTCCACATTTTCTTGCTCATAAACTGGTCCTAAACATTGGGCACACAAACACAAACAACACCAGGCACTGCTAAAGGAGAGAGGGATTGTGGGGAGAAATGGGTACCCATCACCGATTGGATACCATGTCTACTACTAGGGGGAAGGAAGTCTTGCTTGAAGTCCAAACCATACCTGTATACAACTTAATTACATGGTAATCCTCACATGTATCCCACATTTAAAAAATAAAATACAGTCGGGCTCGG
>NW_007274493.1:0-759 GCF_000164805.1 Carlito syrichta | reverse complement strand
TACCAAATGTAGGTAGTGTATTATTAAAGTTCATAAAGGAAACATGGAATTATATATACTCATCAGGAACCTGCATCTACATTATGTTTTTAAGCTCTATAAATACGAATGCTGCATGCAATTTTTCCTTAATATGTACACAATTCATGTAGCCATTCATTTTTCTGATAAATAGCAAAATATGAAAAACAAAATAAATGAGTGTTTTGATTTATTTTTGTTACATGGCATACTTAGTGTTTTGTAAGCCTCTTCTAGGTAGTTTGCTCTGTGAAAGTGTAGGTAAATATTTCACTGATTATATTGAAAAAATATTTTTTATTTTTAGTATATTTATTTATTTATTTTTGAGTTGGAGTCTCACTGTCATCCAGACTAGAGGTCACTGGCTGCCTCCAGCCACTGCTGTCTCGACCTGCTGGGCTCCGGCGATCCTTCCACCTCAGCCTGCCAAGTAGCTGGAACTACAGGCGCATGCTACCATGCCCGACTAATTTTTTGATTTACTGTAGAGATGAAGTCTCGCCAAGTTGCTCAGGCAGGTCTCGAACCCGCGGGCTCAGGCAATCCACTCCCCTCGGCCTCCCAAAGCGCTGGGATCACAGGCTGAGCTACCGAGCCCAGCAAGAAATATTTTTTAAGGATCATGTATGAATTTAGACGTATCTCAAAAGTATTGATCTCTTAGACAAGATCATATGTATATACTACACTATTCTTTATCTTGAGGGCATGTGACTCTACATACATATGCATGGA
>NW_007274492.1:0-301 GCF_000164805.1 Carlito syrichta | reverse complement strand
AGCAACCACCACACTCAAAATTCAGCACTCATCAATATTGAGGCAAAACCCTCTGTCAAAAAGCTTACAATTCATTGAAGTCTCAGATAATTATTGGCATTTTTTCCAACAAAATATTTTTAATGAAGATAATCACATTTTTGTTACACACGATGCTATTGACACATAATATAGTATAGTCGTATAAACATAACTTGTACATGCACTAGTAAACCAAATGTTCTGTGTGAATCAGTTTACTGCAATATTAGCTTTATTGCATTGGTCTGAAAGCAAACCTGCTGTAGCCCCAAGGTATGCT
>NW_007274491.1:0-475 GCF_000164805.1 Carlito syrichta | reverse complement strand
CCCCTGTATTCTTCCAGGTCCACAGCAGGAAGAAGTGGAAGCAGGGATCATACCTATTCCAGCTAGACTCTAGAGTTGTGCTTAGAGCAGCCACTCTCAGTTGCCTCCCCAACTCTTGACTGTCTAATTTCAGAAAGAATCACATAGATGTGATTGTCGTGTGCTGTTCTGTGAAGCTCTTAAAATGTCACAAAATACAACACTCTGTCCCCTCGCCAAGGGTAAGTGGACTTCTGAAAACTGATATAAATGACTGGACATGGGACTTCGTGGAACTCTTTGAAAACATAAAGCGTTTCTGGGTTTGAAGAGTTTGCATTATTTTATAAATTTCCACTTTGATTTATGAAAAATGGAGTCACTTTCCTCACAAGTGGATACAATATGTATGTTAGATGCCAGAATCTCCGTGGGACCACTAAAAATGTTAGGTTGAGAATCCTGGTAGGGGAATTTAAAATGTTAGATCAGACCC
>NW_007274490.1:0-453 GCF_000164805.1 Carlito syrichta | reverse complement strand
TAGGGAAAGAGGGGCACACCTCATCCACAAGGGTACCGGCATAATGAATATTTGTACACCTAATCCTTAACTGTATCCCGCATCTTTAAAATAAAAAATATATAGTAAAAAATAATAGTAATATATGGTGATTGAATACAGATAACTCACTTTAAATTCCATCAGGATGATGTTATTTATTAAATAAACCTTTGCAGGCAGATATAGCAAGTTGATGAATAACTATGTTAAAATATTATAAAACAATTCATTGTTCATTTGTTTAAAATATATACTGAAAAGCTATAATAATACTTGATTGCCCCTACAAGTAACCTGAATAATGCATTTAAGAGCACTTGAACACCCCCACACAATTTTGTATTAATGACTGAGCAAGCAGTAATTCACTCCAGCAAAAACTCAGTGATAACTTCAATCTGACTTTTACTTCACACCTACTACTTATTTCTA
>NW_007274489.1:0-518 GCF_000164805.1 Carlito syrichta | reverse complement strand
AGCACAGATGCTGTGGCACCAACCACTGCACCAGGAGAGACCTGGCTGCTAGCACCCTAGCCCTCATTCAGTCAGCCTCTCACACACCCACTCGCTCACCAGCACACACACAACATTTTCCATATACTCACTCACTCACACGGGGACTCGCATAGTCTGATTGGCTCAGCCACCATCTTCCCTGTCTCTCCAAGTTTCTCTTTTTTAACAAATTCTTTGGTAGTGGACGATCTCTGATGTCAGAACTTGATTATTTTCCTGGTGAACAGTTTTTAGGCCTGTAGAGTTACACCTGAAATAAATTTCACCACAGAAAAGCTAATTTATAATGGCATTGAATTCAACACTTAATGAAGTAATAGTTATAAAACTTCACTGACATTTGTTGGAAAAGTATACCACAGTCCATAAGCATTTTGCAGGACTCTACATATGTGTTTCAAATGCTGGAGAGGATACAAAGATGCATTCTCAAAGAATATAAAGTTCAGTCGAGGGATGAGATAAAGTGGAGGATG
>NW_007274488.1:0-326 GCF_000164805.1 Carlito syrichta | reverse complement strand
TGAGTGACCTCTCCCAGAAACAAAGATATGAGTATCACATGTTCTCACTCATATAATGAACCTTGATCATCCAATGTAATACTATAAGAAAATGACTGATGGTACTGGGAAACTATGGGAGGGGAAGAGGATGGGATTAACAGTAGCAAATATCTGTCTGGGGAAGGGGAAACACCTTTTATCAACAGGGTGCCAGAATGAAATGTAATTGTACACCTAACCTTTAACTGTACCCCACAAAACCATAATTTAAAATATTGATTTAAAATCAATAAATAAAAAATTATAATGGAATTCTTAAGCTTTAAAAAAAGTAAATGTATATT
>NW_007274487.1:0-691 GCF_000164805.1 Carlito syrichta | reverse complement strand
TACTGGGAGTAATTACAGGTGTAAGCCACTGCACCCGGTGTGAGTAGCCTTTGTAATACTGCATCCGGGTTCTGGCTGCAACACCCTCCTGCAATGCTTTTGCTCCTTTTCCTAGGAAGGATTCAAGTTTTTTGGCTATATTGACTTCGACTTACACCCTTTCGATAGCAAAACCTTGTCTTTACAAAAAATAAAATAAATAAATATTCAGGCATGGGGTGGTACATGCCTGTAGTCCCAGATACTTGGGAGGCTGAGGTGCCGAGGCGGAAGGGTCACCTTAGCCCATGAGGTAGAGGTGGTGGTGAGTTGAGATTGTGCCACCGCACTCAATCTGAACGACAGAGTGAGATGACCACTCTAAAAATAATTACTTCTACATTCTATATCCTGAGTGGCACGAGGTCAGACCAGGTACACCCATATTTGTAGTGTTCCAAAATGTCAGAATTTTACTGAGGCTGGTGTGATCTTAAAAGCCACAAGCTACACGGTGTTCCCGAGGAGACAATGCTACTTCGTACTTCCCTTTTACCAGGTAGTAAGAGCGTCAGGCAGGCAGGCTCAAGCCACTCCTCCAGTCCAGCCAATATCACACACAGTAGATAGTAGTGCACTTAACCAATATATAAAAATCACAGATTAAACATTCCATGTCAAAGTAACGTTGGATGTCAACCGAAAATGGGAA
>NW_007274486.1:0-655 GCF_000164805.1 Carlito syrichta | reverse complement strand
AGGTGCAGTAGCTCATGCCTGTCATCCCAGCACTTTGGGTGATGGAGGTGAGAGTATTTCCTGAACCCAGGGGTTCAAGTAGAGCCTGGGAAACTTGGCAAGACCTCATCTCTACAAAAAACAAAAACAAAAAAACAGCTGGGTGTGGTGGTGTGCACCTGCAGTTCCGGCTACTTGGAAGGCTGATGTGGAAGGATCACCTAAGCCCAGCAGGTCGAGGCTGTGGTGGCAGTGACCGTGCTCCTGCCCTCCAGGCTGAACAGTAAGACCTTGTCTCACAAAAACAAAACAAATAAGCAAACTCTTGCACAAGGAGGTGTGATGAGCTTCCCAGGTGACTACCACACCCACATGCCAGGAGGGTGGCATGCCCATCCACAGGGACCTCACCCTGGCACCACATTACCCACATTCTACCCAAGTCCTTTATAACCAATGAGCAGCTGTGTGTGGTGTTTCCCTGAGTTCTGGGAGCCAGCCTCGAAGAATTCTGGGACCAAGGAGGAGGCTGGGGAGCCCCTGATTTACAGCCGATAGGTTACAGGGACAGGAGACCAGGGCCCCATGACCACCATCTGGAGCAGGCCACCTTGTGGGCTGAGCTCGTCACCATGGGATGTGACGTGTCTTCCAGGGAGGCAGGATCAGCAAGAAG
>NW_007274485.1:0-694 GCF_000164805.1 Carlito syrichta | reverse complement strand
GGCAAGTCATGCCATATAATCTGGAAAATCTGAAACTAAAGTTATTTACTTATTTATATACCCAAACAATATGCTTATTATAACTGGGTCACATGAGGTTACTAATTGAGATAACTCTAAAGTTGGAAATCTATAACTATGAAATGGACTTTTTTATTTTTCAGTTTGTTTCAAAGCTTTCTCGTCAGTTAATAGGGTAAAGGGGCTCTCCTTTTTAAAAGTTTTTATCATTTCATGTGTAGTTGGACGTTGAAAAAAAGAATGGAGCCAGATGACTATTGAATGTCAAAACATATTTGTGTTTATGCCCTTTGGGCAGACTTAGAGATCATCAGTGATTGAGTTACTTCAATCTTTTGTTCTTTTGCCTAATCTAGGACTCATATTAACATGAGTTAAGTAAAGGTATTAAAATATTTTTGCATATTTTTAAAAGAATCATGTCAGATCTGGCTATGTATATCTATTAAGGCCTTTGCACTCTATCCAGAGTTTTATTTCAAATAAAATGCAAAAAGGTATTTTAGATGAACACATGCATCTCTTTGTAAAACATTAAGCCAATTAAAATATTACAGCCACTCTTATGCTCTAGTAATATAATAGATCGATACAAAGTCTCTTACAGAATTAACCAGTCTATTTTTAGAACAGTGATTAAGTCATGAAACTGCAACAAGATTCCTAGGCATGG
>NW_007274484.1:0-696 GCF_000164805.1 Carlito syrichta | reverse complement strand
ATGTTTTGTAAGTTGTGCTACACATGTTTCCCAGAAATAAATCCCACTTGGCATGGCGTTAATTTAATACATTTTAATATACGTGGCTGTGGATTGGTGTCTGAAATGCTGATGAATGCCTTACAATGAATAATTGGAGAAAAAGCATAGAGATTCCAAGCCCACACCAACAGTATGGGAGCTCTGTGGACATCCACTCAGAGAACAGTCATAACCCATGATAGCAGCTGCTTTCAAAAAGTTCTTCAAAGTCTGTGGAGTTTGTCCTAAGTTAGGCATGCAGCCACCAGAAATGTTTGGTCTCCGTGAAAGCATTGAGAATAGGTGGCACACGGCCATGACCTATCCCCGGCGCTAGCTGTACCTAGTGAAAGGTCTGCATGGTTGAGTGTGGTCGAGAAGTTGGTGCTGTGTCTTCCCTCAGCTCCCAGACCAGAGTGTCAGTGTCTTCTTTCCAGCTCTGAGTCCTGGAGGTTCAGTTCCTGGCAAGTGAGTCCGAGAGGCTGGGGCTTCCTTCCTCCACCTGTTGCCCACTCACAGGATTGGAGCTCTGTCCCGGGCCTGGCAGGCTGGGAAAATGGGGTCAAATTGTCTGCAAGCTGCTTTTCTTGTAGAGCAGAGGTTGCATGCTGGTGGCGGCCACCTGTGAGGACTTGGAAACATGACCTCACTCAGCACCCATCCTGAAGCATGGGG
>NW_007274483.1:0-604 GCF_000164805.1 Carlito syrichta | reverse complement strand
GTCTATATGTCTGTTCTTGTACCAGTCACCAGGCTGTTTTGATTATTATAGCTTCATAGTAGAGTTTGAAGCCTGGAAGTGCGATACTTCTTGCTCTGTTTCTTTTGGTAAGGATTATTTTGGTTATTTGTGGTCATTTATGTTTCCATATAAATTTCTGTGTTGCCATTCCCAGGTCTGAGAATTTGGTAAATTAATGGGCAGCGTGTCGAATCTGTAGATTGTCTTTGGTAGGATGGACATCATAGCAATGTTAACTCTTCCAAACCAAGAGCATGGAATACTTTTCCATTTTTTTGTGTCTTCTTTGATTTCTTTGAGTAGCGTTTAGTAATTTTTTTATTGTAAAGTTCTTTTCCTTCTCCGATTAGGAAGATGCCAAGGTATTTCTCTTTATTGTGTGTGTGGCTATTGTGAATGAAATTGTAGATTTTACCTGTTTCTCTGTCTTTTTATTGTTGATGTATAAGAATGTAACTGCCTTTTGCACATTTATTTTATTCCCTGAACTTTATCAGTGCAAGGAGGTTTTTTGACAGATTTGCTTGTGTTTTCAAGGCATAGGGTCATGTCATTTGCAAAGAGGGTTAACTTAACTTATTTT
>NW_007274482.1:0-562 GCF_000164805.1 Carlito syrichta | reverse complement strand
TCCAACACACACACAAAGAATGAGACAACACTGGTCATCTGAAGGGGGAGATCGAAAGGGGGTAAGGGAGCCCGGCTCGGTGGCTCAGCCTGTAATCCCGCGCCTTTGGGAAGCTGAGGTGAGTGGGTTGCCTGAGCCCGCAGGTTCGAGACCGGCCCGGGCAGGCGAGACCTCATCTCTACAATAAAATCAAAAAATTAGCCTGGTGTTTTAGCGCATGCCTGTAATTCCGGCCACTAGGAAGGCTGAGGCGGAAGGATCGCCAGACCCCAGCAGGTCGAGGTTGCGGTGGCCGGGAGCGGCCACTGCACTCCAGTCTGGGCGACAGAGTGAGACTCTAACTCAAAAAAAAAAAAAAAGAAAAAAAGAAAAAGAAAGGGGGTAAGGATTAAACAACTATTCCTAGGATACCACGTTAACTACTTGGGTAAGAAATTCAATAGAAGCCTAAACTTCACCGAGTGACAAACTTGAAATTTAAAAAAAAGCCTATATATATATATATATAGCCACACAGCAGCCATAAAACATGCGGGATCAAAGACAGAGGAACCAGGAATCC
>NW_007274481.1:0-600 GCF_000164805.1 Carlito syrichta | reverse complement strand
AAAAAAAAAAAAAATTAAAAATTAAAAAATGACCAAAGACATGAACAGACACATGCAAATTACCACCCACAAGTATATGAAAAAACTGCTCAATATTTCTCACCATCAAGGAAATGCAAATCAAAAACACAGTGAGATATCTTCTTTCCCTAGTTTGAATGTCTATTATTAAAAAGACAAAAAGTAACAGATTTTTGAAGATGCAGAGAAAAGGGAACTCATATACACTGTTGGTAGGAATATTGTTAGAAATGTACTGTCATTTCTATGGAAAAACAGTGTGAAACATTCTTAAAAAACTAAAAACAGAATTACCAATCAATTTAGTAATTCTACTACAGGATATCTACCTGAAGGAAAATAGATAAAACATCAAAGAAATACCTGCACTCACATGTTTGTTGCAGCCCTATTCACAAAAGCAAAGCTATAGAATCAACCTGTGTCCATCAGCGAATAAATGGGTAAAGAAAATATGGTATATATACACAATGGAATGTCACTTGGCCATGCAAAAATAAAATGATGTAATTTGCAGCAACATGGATGGAACTCTCTTGACCATTATCTTAAGTGAAATAAAGCAGAAAAAAGGACGAA
>NW_007274480.1:0-818 GCF_000164805.1 Carlito syrichta | reverse complement strand
TGGACTTTGCAACAACTTGGATAATTTGGAGTCAATCATACTCAGTAATTTTCACAGAAACAAATAACAGTGTTCCCATATATTCTCACTCATAAGCGGATCTTGAACAATTATAAAGTTATAAGAAAGCAATTGATAGTAGTGGGAAACTGTCAGGGGGGGTGGGATTGGCAGTTGAGGGAAACTGCTAGGAGAGGTAGGGGCATACCTCATCAACAAGAGTGTCTGCATGATCAATGTTTGTATACCTAAACCTGAAATGTACCTCACATATTTAAAGTAAAAATTAAAATAAAAAAAGAACAATCTGCAAGTTTCAAAACCTGCTAGACATGGAACTGGAGAAAGCTAAATAGCCACAAGGCAATTTCCTGGATGTGCAACATAGTAATCGATTCACAACCTTACCCCCCCATCCTCTCTTTGTGAAGTTATCAGTTATCAATTTACAACCCCTGCTTGCTATCCACTCTTCCATTCTCTCTTTCTTATATTCCTTCAAGATTTTGTCCTCACCATTCTATTGAAATGTTTATGTTAAAGTCACCATTTTCTCATGTTGTTATATGATCAATTCTTAACGTGCATTTTACTCTACCTACGAGCAATTATCTCTCACTGTTGATTACTCCATCTGTTTGAGCCTTTCTTTGCAAGACCATCAGGACAATCACACACTTTCCTGGTTAGCAGCACTCCATATATATATATAAATTTATTTATTTATTTATTTATCTCATCCTCCTTGCAACTTGATCTCCTTGTCTTCTTCTAATCACCATTCTTTAATGATGACATCCATTTCTATGTTTCTATAT
>NW_007274479.1:0-489 GCF_000164805.1 Carlito syrichta | reverse complement strand
CCACTTTTTTCTCATAAATATTTGAGGTGTCTGTTGGTGAGGGGTGTATTTTGATAATAAACTCAAAAAAGGCAGTCGACGAGGATGCTACTTTAGTTTTCAGGACACATGTCCTTTCCTGTGTGTCTCATGACACCTGTTAAGTGACCAGCAGGGAAGGATGGAGGAAGAGCCCCTTGCCTCAGTTGTCCACATCCACACACATCAAGGGTCAGTTTTTGGGCAAAACAATATTCCATTCACACGGTTTTAGAAAATGTCACGTTTTCTCGGCTGCAATTGTTCCCTGAATGTTTGATGCCTTGACACCACATTCTGATGGCATTGCCTTCCATGAGTCTTAATGATGTTGGGATGGAATGAGGAGGGCAAATTCTGTCCTAAGGATGAGCAGTGATGGCCACCAGGGACAGGCATCCTGGGCAGTGGGTGGCTGAGGATGAGCCCAGATATCTCACCATCTCTTTGCTGGTGTTCTCCCCCTGTCTA
>NW_007274478.1:0-767 GCF_000164805.1 Carlito syrichta | reverse complement strand
CCCAAAGTGCTGGGATCACATGCTGAGCTACCGAGCCCAGCAAGAAATATTTTTTAAGGATCATGTATGAATTTAGAGTGTATCTCAAAAGTATTGATCTCTTAGACAAGATCAGATGTCTGTGCTACACTATTCTTTATCTTGAGGGCATGTGACTATACATTATGCATGTAGCATATGTACACATGTGTATTCATATTTGGAGGTGTTTCTAAATAGGAAGAGGCAATGAACAACCATGTTGTTCTTTCAGACTTGATCCCCAAAACTTTTCCTTTCTTCCATTTATGGTGGAATCTAGGAAAGAAAATACCGTCATTAATAGAAGCTGTGATAATGACACATGAATACAAGAACTTTGTACTTGCAAATTAATCTATGGGATTTTTGGCTGTGTCTATTACCAAAATCGCTACTCTTTAATCATAAAACACAAACAAGGAAATATGATCCTTGTCTGTCCCGCAGGTTTAGCTCATGTGAGAAAAAAAGTGTAATCAATAATCTGCAAATGAGTACAAAAATATAGTTAGAACGAATAAGACCTAGTATTCGATTGAGAAAAGGCTGGCTATAAAAAACAACATTCTCTATTTTAAAATATCGAAAAGAGTGGAATGAGAATACTTTTTGCATAAAGAAATTATAAATTCTTGAGGTGATACACATCCCAATTGCACTGATTTGATGATTAATCCTTCTATGCATGTATCCAACATCACATGTGCCCCATAAATTTATAAATCTATCATATAATTCATGTACAC
>NW_007274477.1:0-734 GCF_000164805.1 Carlito syrichta | reverse complement strand
AAGGGAAACAGCCCACAGGACTGGGAATAAATATCTGCCAACTGCATGTCTGACAAAGGTTTAACATCAAGGATCTACACAGAACTCAAACATGCTGTAAAGAAAAAAAACAAACAGCCTCATTACAAAGTGGGCAAAAGATATGAATGGATACTTCTCAAAAGAACACATATGAACATCCAACAGATACATTTAAAAAAATTTCAGTCTCACTAGTCATCAAGGAGATGCAAGTTAAAACTACCTTTAGATACCACCCAACTGCAGTCAGAATGGCCATCATAAATAACTCAAAAATAACAAATGCCGGAGAGGATGTGTTGAAAAGAGAACATTTCTACACTGTTGGTGGGAGTGTAAACTAGTACAGTCTCTGTGGAAATCAATGTGACAATTCCTAAAAGTTCTAAAAATCGACCTTCCATATGACCCCACAACCCCCCTGCTGGGAATATACCCAGAAGAACTCAAATCACTCTATAAAAAAGATACCTGCATGTGTATGTTTTTTGCAGCTTTGTTCACAATAGCAAGATCATGGAACCAATCATGCTGTCCATAAAAAGAAGACTGGATTTTAAACATGTGGTTCATATACACAATGGAATAACCATTGTGAACAAAATCATAAATTTCACGGCAACCAGGATGGAATTAGAGATTATAACACTGAGTGGTCTTTCACAGAAACAAAGAACTGAGTATCATATGTTCTCACTCATAAGTGGACCGGA
>NW_007274476.1:0-421 GCF_000164805.1 Carlito syrichta | reverse complement strand
ACACACACACACACACACACACTCGAAAAACATGCTCTAGGAATTGCACACACGTGGCAGGAATGTGCACACCAACATTGAGACGAGAACAATGCCTACAGACAGCAGCGCAGAATCTACACGATAAAGGGACATATCAGTGTGTACCCATCATGCACAGGACGTGACAAACAGACATGCAGACACCCAGTACCATATACATTCGCCCCTACCCCAAATCTGTGTCTGACACGCTGTGGAAACTCACGTAGAATGTTTGACTCAGAAATGCTGAACATACACAAAGACAGTTCACAGAGTTATTCACAAAATTCGAGCGGTGGAGGAGTGGGAAGTGCGCGGTATTTGCTACACCCAGGTCTCCTGAGCAGCAGAGACTGGAGGGAAGACACCAAGCGCTTCACCCTAGAGACCCACTGCG
>NW_007274475.1:0-354 GCF_000164805.1 Carlito syrichta | reverse complement strand
GTGACCACTGTAGAAAACAGTGTAGCTCTTTTCCAGAAATTTAAATAGTGCATAACTTAGGGCATAGCAATTGTGGTCCTAGATATAAATACAAAATAATTGAGAGCAGGGAAAAGAACAGATATTTTTTTTTTGGTGTTTCAGGTTGTGCAATGTTTTGGCAGCAGTTGGAGTAATATTATGTGGTCCAGGTTAGAGCACAGTGGCACATTCATGCCAATCCAACATCAACATGATGGGCTCTGGTGATCCTTCTGCCTCACCCTTCCAAGTAGCAGGAACTACAGGTTCACATTACCATGCCCAGCTAATTTTTGATTTAGTGTAGAGACAAGGTCTCACCAAGTGGCCCGG
>NW_007274474.1:0-436 GCF_000164805.1 Carlito syrichta | reverse complement strand
CACGTTCCTTGGTTCATGGCTTTTCCCCGATCTCCAACGCCAGAGACACGGCACCTCTCTGCTGCCTTCTGTAGTCATAGCTGCTTGGTGACCACAGCTGGGGAAGGTTTTGAGGACTTGTGATTGGGTTTGGCCGACTTGGGTAACAGACTACCATTCCCATCTCAGGGTCCTTCATCTTAATCTCATCTGCAAAGTCCCCCTTTCCATATAAGGTTACAGAGTTCCAAGGATTAGGATGTGGACATTTTCAGGGCAAATACTATGCCTACCACAATCCCCTTCTTTTATTTTTATTTTTTTTAGTGGGCCATGCTACTCTGGAGACTTGAAGGAGACAACCATTTCTCTTTTCCCTTATTTGAGTGAGCATAGGGTGCAGTCATTTTGAAAACACAGACCTCAGAGCATTGAGTTCCAGATCAAGGCTCTCAAC
>NW_007274473.1:0-589 GCF_000164805.1 Carlito syrichta | reverse complement strand
CCCAATATATATAAACCACAAATAACATGGAGATTTACAAAGTATTAAGTATTTGGGCTCTGCATTAGTATATAATTTTAGACAAATTTAGCATTCTTGAAAGTTTGATTATGATCCTAGCAAAAGCAATGTTCAAATGCTGTAGGAAAAACTACATTTTTCCAATGTGTATAAGGAAAATAAAAAACTTTCCCATTCTTTATTTTTAATGATTAACATACCCTATACTGAAATAACACCTTAGACGGCTAAGATGGAGGAGGAAGTTTGTGAGATCTGAGAAAAGTCGATCCTGAGGGCAGCTGCTTTTAAACATAAATTAAGAAAGTATAGATATAGTAGATATAAATTTATGAGTTTAAAATGATTTAGTAATAAAATGCAACAGTATAAATATAAAATAATTATATGGATAAAAGCAGAATAATTATTAAAAGTAATTAAATAAAATATAATTAAATAGAAAATAAATATATGAGTAGTCAAGTATTATTAGATTAGGATTCATACAAGCAAAATAAGAATAAAGATAGATACATAATAGGAATGTTTATAGGAAATATTTAGAAATAATAAAATTACTTATAAA
>NW_007274472.1:0-558 GCF_000164805.1 Carlito syrichta | reverse complement strand
GAGTGCCACCTGGTGTCGGTGGCTCATGACCGACGAGGCTGCTGCGGTCCGTCTCATGGAAGAACGGATCTCCCCTATCTCCCACGATCGTCGTCCGGGAAACCCACTCCGCCCTCCCCGGAACCGGGTCTTCGTGGTGATTCCGAACCGGGTAGGCTCTTCCGGGAGATCCCGGAGGCGGGGCCGTTCCACGTCCCTCGAGACACGCGGCCGGCCGGTGTGTCCGCGTCTCAGATCCGAGCGGGGTGGACTTTGCCTGAGGAGACCCGAGCCGGAAATGGGCCGCGCCGGCCGAGCGAAGACCGGGACGCGCGATGCCTATCCGCCGTCACTCGCCGCGCGACGTGTCTCGGAGCCTGGGCCGAGCGCGCCGCTCTGATGCCGTTCCTCGGCCCTTCGGGTGGCAGAACACCCGGACGAAGAGGCACGCCGCTGGCGACGGCTGTCCCCGTGCGATCGGGATTCCTCGGGTGTCTTTGGAAATCCCGTCGTGTGAATGGCTGGGAGGCCGAGGCGGAAGGGTCGCCCGAACCCGGCGGGTCGAGGCGGCGGGGGCGA
>NW_007274471.1:0-609 GCF_000164805.1 Carlito syrichta | reverse complement strand
CAATTATGGGGAAACTTTTGTTGCATCTGTGAGATCATCTCCCACGCACTCAATGACTACAGTAAATGCACAGCTTTTGAACCCTGGAACAAATATATATGTAAGCTGTCTGTCACTGTGCAGTGTCAGCTCTCTCTACTGGGTACAAGCAATTTAGTTTCCAAGTATAGAAAATGGAGTTCTGAATGCAATCTTATTATATGATGTCTCGCTTAACCATGCTTATAGAAATAGACATCTTTACATTTCTTATTGTTACTTTATAGCCTTCCCCACCTACCCCCTCCTCTAGAAGAAAAGAAGAAACTCATGCAAGTTAAACTGAGTTAATAATAATAGCCATAGGGACCAGCTTTTGAGCATCTATTATGTGTTCACCTACGCTATAAAGAGCTGAATCATTGTAATGTTATTTAACTTGCACAACTGCCCTGTGAGGTGAATACTATCTACATTCCAAGTTAGGGTTAATTTTTCTCATGTCACAAGCAGTCTGGAGGTAACCTGACCATGCCTGTGTGGCAGTTTTATGAAATCATTAATATCCCAGGATCTTTCCAACTTTCTCTTCACCATCCTGGGTATTTAGCTTTTACTATAATGGTCATG
>NW_007274470.1:0-617 GCF_000164805.1 Carlito syrichta | reverse complement strand
AGGTGAGGCTGACTGTGGCACTCGGGGCCGTTTGCTTTCTTCTGTGGCTCCAAAGCATGTTGAGCACACCTCTGTCATTGCACCTGCCATGCCCTGGTAGTGTTCTCATTGAATTTTCTGCTTTTTCCGCTGTTCCCTGAACTCTCAAGTACAGAGACTGTGTTGCTCATTCTCAGTGCTTGGTGTTAAGAAGGCATTCACAGAAACATACCCAATGCCAAACCATCCCTCCGGCAGAAGTTGGCTTGCTGTGTTTCCAAGGTTTTCTTAAGAAAATACGAGAGGCGAACATCAACAACAAAATCTCCAGAATTTATTTATAAAAAGTTGTGTATCTGTTCTTACATGTTTCAGCTTCAGTCATCTTCAAAGTGTGTGCTATTTGATGCAATCCACTGATCGAGATGCTTTTTCCGCTGCTCATAACAGATTTGAACTCATCAATTTTGATGCCTTTTAGTGCTTCTGCCCTTTTTTGTTTCATCTCTTCCACATCGGCAAAATGTTTCTCCTTGAGGGCTTTTTCCATCCGGCAAACAAAAAAAAGTCACTCAGGGTGAAATCAGGTGATTAAGGAGGGTGGGGCATGGGGCTCATGGTGTTTTTTTGGTCAGAAA
>NW_007274469.1:0-594 GCF_000164805.1 Carlito syrichta | reverse complement strand
TAGTTTTATATTGGGTTCTAACTCTGAAGGCAAAAGGAAAACAGTAAAATGGTTTCTCAAAAAATAAAAAATAAAGCTATTATTTGACCCAGAAATCCCACTTTAGGGTATATATATATATTCAAAAACTAAAATAAAATTAGTATCTAAAAGCAATATCAGCACTCGTACACTCATTGCAGCTTTATTTTCAATAGTCAAGACTTGGAAATAATCTGTGTCCACCATGAATGAATCAATAAAGAAAATGCAACACATGTATGCACGGGAGCGCGCGTGCGTGCGCGCGCACACACACAGCGGAAAACTGTTTACCACAGATTTTAAAAATAAGAAAATATTTTCTTATGTGTGATAACATGGGTGAACCTGCAGGACATCATACTAAGTAAAAAATGAAAGAAAAAGCTAAAATTATACAAGAAAAGGGTAGAATGGTGATTGCCAGCAGCTGGTGGAGAGGCATAGGAATGGGAAGATGTGCTTCAAATGTGCTCATTCATCTGGGGACCTTTGACAACAACTTTAATACTATAATAAATGATTGAGAGCAGCAGGAAACTGGGGAAGGTAGTGGGGCAGGTAGGTGTGATT
>NW_007274468.1:0-723 GCF_000164805.1 Carlito syrichta | reverse complement strand
TGCAGTCGTAGTTGTTAAACTGGAGCTTACCATGTAATATGGAGTCTGCTCCCAAACCAGATGCATTTTCATCAGTTTTATCGCTTCTCTAAGGTTGTAGAGTCTCAGAGGATTCCATAATCTCATGGACGTATCTTCTGTCTTATATTTGTAGACCACAAATAGAATCAAAATCAAAACCGTAACTCTTGTCAAGCTGTAGCTTTGACTGTTAAAGTCTTTCATCTCAAGTCTTTACACTGTTACTATAAATACAGTTTGAACCATTGTGAAAGACCATCATGTTTCTTTGTAAAAAATGGAGATCTGACAGTACTTTGTGTTATGGCACTAAGGAACCTCTTTGTTACAGGCTTAACACAGAACATACTGTTATTTATATATTTATTCTAGGTTCTTTTTTGACATATCCAAATGTTAATTCTAGAAGGGTGTTTAGATAGTTTCGTTACTTTGTTCTACAGGGAATACTGCTTTTAAGATAATCGTCCACCTTTGGGAGGCTGAGGTGAGTGGGTTGCCTGAGCCCGCGGGTTCGAGACCTGCCCGGGCAGCGAGACCTCATCTCTACAATAAATCAAAAAATCAGCCAGGCGTGGTAGCATATGCCTGCAATTCCGGCTACTTGGAAGGCTGAGGCGGAAGGATCGCCGGAGCCCAGCAGGTTGAGGCTGCGGTGGCCGGGAGTGGCCACTGCACTCCAGTCTGGGCGACAGAGTGAGA
>NW_007274467.1:0-565 GCF_000164805.1 Carlito syrichta | reverse complement strand
TTGAAGCTGAATGACTTGATATAAACATGATTAGAAATCACCACAACTGCTTTTGTATGACAATCTTCATGCCTGTAACTGTGTGTGTCACTCAGAAAGTTCACCAGAATGCCTGATGGTGTCATCAGAGCCATTCAGTTATCAAAAGATGTTTTGTGCCCAACATCTAGGAATCTTCTTGATAGGCTGCCTCTGGACTCAGAAACTGAGTTTATAATGTACTCCAACTATTAACCTTTAATTTTCTTTTTTTCTATAAAAATGCTCTTATTTGATACCTGATTATTTCAACCATATAGAGGCCAAACCTTGACAGGAACCCACTTGCAACACTGTCTCCTAAAATAAGACACAAATGTTTAAGTGAACTGACCTAATCTTAAATCTAAGAGATTGGATGAGGAGTAATTCAACTCAGTTTCTGTGCTATGAAGCTTCTTAGAGAAGTTTCAACTGGGAGAAATGAAGGATGGATGAATATGCCACCCTAAAACATTCTATTTGGGGATAAGGGTTATTTCAAGCTAAAGGCACTTAAAAACACACAGCAACAACAACAGTGACG
>NW_007274466.1:0-381 GCF_000164805.1 Carlito syrichta | reverse complement strand
GATACAAAATAAATGTGCAAAAGACAATCGCATTTCTTTACACCAATAATAAACAAACAGAAACCCAAGTAAAAAGCACAATTCCATTCACAATAGTAACAAATAAATGAAATACTTCCTAACCAGAGATGTGAAAGACTTTTACAATGAAAACTACAAAACACTGCTTAAATAAATCAAAGATGACACAAAGAATTGGAAAAATATCCCATGCTCATGGATTGGAAGAATCAACATTGTGAAGATGTCCATTTTACCTAAGGCAATCTACAAATTCAATGCAATACCCATGAAATTACCAGCAACATTATTCTCAGACCTAGAAAAAACAACACAGGAATTCATATGAAACACAAACGTACAAGAATAGCCAGAATAATC
>NW_007274465.1:0-714 GCF_000164805.1 Carlito syrichta | reverse complement strand
CAGAATGTGTTTTAGGGTTGCCTTTGTAGTCATTTCTAAAAGCATTGGAATAACTACATTATGCTCAAGCAGAACATTTGTCAAAAGTGATCATTCGAGTTTGCCTGAAGGGCCTTGCTCTGGTATGTGTCTAAATCCCAGGAAAGGGTTTTAGATAATTGGCCTTATTGCCCAGTGAAAAAGTGACAAAAGACCTTTTTAATTGCAATGGAGTTATTGATAGCTGGAGTGGCCAGGCCCTTTACATCATCTCTTCATTTCATAGTGGAATAAGTTATCTGTGATCCTGTTAATCACTAAATTTCTCTTTCTGTGGATGAATGAGCATGTGATAGAGATTCCCCAATGAACTGCTTCTGGGAGAGGAAACTTTGTTGTGGAGAATGTGTGAGAAGTAAGCAGTAAGTGTTAAGGAAAAGTCAGATTGATGTTATAACAGGTTTTGCTGGAGTGGAGTACATTACTTCTTGTTTGCTCGGCTATTAATCCAGAATTGTTTGGGGGTGTGCAAGTCTTCTGAAATGCATTATTCAGGTTCCTTAAAGTGGCAATCAAGTACTGTTATAGAGTTCCAATGTATATCATAACAAGTGAACAATGAGTTGATTTATAAATATTTTGGCATAATGATTCATGAATTGCCATATCTGCCTGCAGAAGTTTATTTAATAAATATCATCATCTTGAAGGAATATAAAGATAGCTATCAGTAGT
>NW_007274464.1:0-448 GCF_000164805.1 Carlito syrichta | reverse complement strand
TTCAGCTTCTTTCTTACTGAAATGTTACCCGGAATTTGAACAAGTCTTATGAATGAACACTTATTTCTTTTATTATAATGGAGGTCATTGGAGGAGTATAAATGTGGATTTCTGGATTCAAATGAGAGAAACATTCAAAGATATATATAATAACTTTATACAGTCTATCATTTTCCCTTTTTAGTCAGTATAATAGAAAATAAATGTGTTTCCACAGTACATAAAGTATAAAATAACACATAATATCACATGTTGAAATGAATAAAATAAATGTATATATTTGGATGTGTGTAGTTTGCATTTTAAAAAATGTATTGATATTGACTCATCCTACAAGGACATAGTAGTAATGGTTTTTTGAAATTTCAAGATTCTGAAGAAATTACAGACATAGACATGGCAGATACTGGTGAACAAATGGGGCAGGAGAGAGTGTAATTACCAAATG
>NW_007274463.1:0-675 GCF_000164805.1 Carlito syrichta | reverse complement strand
TCATTATAACACTTTCCCCAAAAATAATGACAGCAGCTCACACCATGTGCCAGACACCGTGCTAAACATTTCATATTTATTGCGTCATTTAGTATTTTTAACAACACTATGAGATAGTGCTGATATTAGTCGCCATTATAAAAATGGGGAAACAGGTTAGAGAGGTTAACTAGAATTAACAGTTTCCCTGAAGTTCACTAGGACTTTATCAACTTCTCCATTATTGCTCCATAACCCTGTTATCCACATATTTATTCAAGTGGCTTCCCTCTCTCCCCCTTCTTTTTATTTTTTTTTGAGTTGGAGTCTCACACTGTCTCCCAGACTGGAGTGCAGTGGCCGTTCCCAGCCACCTTAGCCTCGACCTGCTGGGCTCGGGCGATCCTGCCGCCTCAGCCTTCCAAGTAGCTGGAACTACAGGCGCACTCTACTACGCCCGGCTAAGTTTTGATTTGTTGTAGAGGTGAGGTCTCACCAAATTGCCCAGGCGGGTCTCGAACCCGCGGGTTCAGGCAATCCACTCACCTCAGCCTCCTAAAGGTGCAGGATTACAGGCTGAGCCACCGAGCCCGGCTCTCTCCCCCTTCTTACAGAATGATCATTTGTAATAAGAAATGGTGCAATTCCACCTTTGATCCTTGGGGCTCACTGTGAAGCCTGGCACATAGAAGTTAG
>NW_007274462.1:0-553 GCF_000164805.1 Carlito syrichta | reverse complement strand
CCCGCTGATTACCTAAAGAGGGTTACAATTATGAAAATGGCTTAGGTAATCCTATTATAGCAAGACACAGAATTAAGTAAAGACTAATGACGCCCACAGGACGGAAATCAGAGGGAAAATCAAAATTTCTTTACTGAAAATAAGTAACGAAGTCTTTTATTCTCAGTGAAGTGTTCTAAAGCTTTCAAATATATCTTACACCTTACTTCCCATAATTTAAAAGAAGGTCAATCCTATCAAGCTTTCCCATTTTCCTTTCTTGCTGCTCCTCCCTATTTCCTCAACCACAATGGGTCAAAGGCCCCACTGTCAAGTGATTCGAGCCTGTGTTCTGATTAATTATCCTACATAGGAGTTCAAACCTCGTTTGAATTTCTATGGCAGAATAGCATAGAATTATAATAGAGACACTTGGACTTGAATATTTCGTATCCTTTGCTATTGTGCCAGCATGAGCTCCATTGAGCATTTGACACTAGTACACAGAAGAGCGTGTGACATCTAGGAGGTAAGCCTGATCCAATGAAGGCTGCTCTTGAGAGCAATGCCCAGG
>NW_007274461.1:0-503 GCF_000164805.1 Carlito syrichta | reverse complement strand
TGACGAAATTCCAACCTGTGGGAAGAGGAGATTCTTGAAGTAGCATTATAGGTACCAAAAATGCCTGAAGGGAAGTAACTTGAGAGCCTTCCAAAGAATGGCATGGCTTAGAGTTATTTGCTCTTGTTTTGGAAAACAGGAAGAAATGGTGCTGTTTCACATTTTAGGAACTAAGGTTTAAGGTCACAGTCTGAGACATGGCACTTTCCATTCTCACCAAGTCTGATAAATTTCTGCTGCTAGTATGGATTCCTCAGGGGGCAGAGGGGTACAGGGGACTCAGAGGCTTGACTGGAGTTCTTCTGAGGGCAGCACCGACTCCTTGTAGACACCCATCATCAAGTAAGTCTGCTAATAGACAACTGACCTAACTTTGGGGAAAATAACACTGAAAACAATCTGGAGTAAGTTTTAAGGTGAACTTGACTTACTTGGCAGTCAGAAGATATCAATTTCCTAGGGAATTTTGGCACATGCATGTGCATTACAGAAGACAATCTCTG
>NW_007274460.1:0-796 GCF_000164805.1 Carlito syrichta | reverse complement strand
TCAAACTAGGCAGTATATCAAACTAGAGCATGAATAAAGTGTGGATCTTTAACCAAACATCTCTCTGTACAGTGGATTAGTAAACCCTACTTTGCAGGGTTTTCATGGGTAATAAATAGCCCATATTGTAATGTAGGTAAAAAACATGTACTAGCAATGCCAGACATAGAGAGGCACATAGCAGTGATAACTAAATCATCATAGAAAATTTAACTGTGGAAGAAACAAATCCTAATGTGCTTACCAAGACATTTTGAATTCTCAAAGTTCAAATTGAATATCTAGAATAAAACTACTTTAATTTCTAGCAGCATTGTTTGGCAAATTCAGATAAGGGATATATATGTATGGTTATGCTGGCACTGTACTAATCTCTTTAAATGATTTTGGAAATCTACTTATTTGCAACTGTTCTGCAGACTTGAACATTATCACCATCCTAAATTTACAGGTACAGATGAAAAGTCTTAGATGAGTAAAACAACTTGTCCAAAGTCAACCTAGTTAGTGGTAAAGCTGGCATAAGAGGCCATACAGGCATCACTGCATTTTCTAAATATTTGTTTCACAATAATTCACCCTTAACTTACCTAGTTTACAATGATTGGTCAGAGCCGGGCTCGGTGGCTCAGTCTGTAATCCCAGCATTTGAACACCTGAAATGTAATAAAGCTAGATCAAGTGAAAAAGTTTTATCATTTCCCATGCTTACCTATACCAGAATAAGAAACTTTATATTTGGGAGGAGGATTTATTTTCCCCCTATTGAGGTACATGATCAAAGGTCTTCACTAAG
>NW_007274459.1:0-480 GCF_000164805.1 Carlito syrichta | reverse complement strand
TATATATATATATATATATATATATATATATATATATATATATATATATGCTTCTTTTTAATTTCAAGTTTGTCACTCGGTGAAGTTTAGGCTTCTGTTGAATTTCTTACCCAAGTAGTTAACGTGTTATCCTAGGAATAGTTGTTTAATCCTTACCCCCTTTCTTTTTCTTTTTCTTTTTTTTTTTTTTTTTGAGTTAGAGTCTCACTCTGTCGCCCAGACTGGAGTGCAGTGGCCGCTCCCGGCCACCGCAACCTCGACCTGCTGGGGTCTGGCGATCCTTCCGCCTCAGCCTTCCTAGTAGCCGGAATTACAGGCATGCGCTAAAACACCGGGCTAATTTTTTGATTTTATTGTAGAGATGAGGTCTCGCCTGCCCGGGCCGGTCTCGAACCTGCGGGCTCAGGCAACCCACTCACCTCAGCTTCCCAAAGGCGCGGGATTACAGGCTGAGCCACCGAGCCGGGCTCCCTTACCCCG
>NW_007274458.1:0-660 GCF_000164805.1 Carlito syrichta | reverse complement strand
TCAGGCCCTTTCATGCTCATCACTCCATACCTAGAACCAAGCACGCTACTTGCTTGACTGAGCGGTGCTACAGACAGAGGAGGGCAAGTGCTCCATTGACCACTTGCCTTCATCAAAGATGAACCTCCCAGCTCTATAAATGAAAAGTGAAAAAAAGCAGGAAAGTAAGGAGAAACTCTCCAACTTACATAGGGCTGCTTAGAGCTTGGTACTATTCACATGCAGCCACTTCCCCTGATGTCACCCACTAGGAAGAGTCCTACAGAGTGCAGGGAGAGCCACTGCCACAGGAGCACAAAGCTAAACCTCCTCCAGACCAAAAGGCCTGGAGAAGCAAGCTGGAAACAAGTTGACAGCTGGCCACAGCAACGAGTCCTCCCGTGGCCCCAGCACAGTCCCAAGCCTGGAGTTGAAACAGTTGAAGGACGAGTCCCCAGAGATCCCTCTTCCCTCTCCCCGTATCTGGGCAAACTGAAAATTCATACTACCAGAAACAGTGCTTGGAGAGGCACTTCCCCCTACTCACCATTTCCCCAAGTCTGTGTGGCGATTTTTCCACTATCTGCCTTCGTGTTGTTACTGATTCTCAAATCTAAGAGATGGACTGAGTTATTTTTAAATGGGTAGACTGAAAAGGCACCAAAAGCATTCTCACAGTCC
>NW_007274457.1:0-646 GCF_000164805.1 Carlito syrichta | reverse complement strand
CGTCTCAGCTTTCCAAGTAGCTGAACTACAGGCGCGCGCTTCCACGCCGGCTAATTTTTGAATTATTGTAGAGATGAGGTCTCGCCAAATTGCCCAGGCGGGTCTCGAACCCTTGAGTTCTTAATAACCAATACAGAGTAAGTTCCTTAAGGGTGGTCGCACAGGGCGCTGCTCAGGGAGTGGGTGGGGGAGGAGGAGTGTGTCTGTGGCGTTAAATGGCCCTGCGAGTGCTCGGTTTCTCGAAGCCTGAGTTTCCTCCATCTTCCAGAAAATAAGGATAAGGCTGTCTACCTCGCAGGAAAGGCCTTTCTGTAGAGGGCTCACACAGCCTGGCGTGAAAAACGGTGACTATTATTTCATTCGCTGCAGCCGTGTCGCACAGTGCTGGCACAAAGCAGGGGCCTAAACAGTGTCTGCAGACAGAATGAATGATTGCATGTTCAAGCTCATGTCCCAACTCAATAAACGCCACTTACAAACCCAAGGTGCAAGATTAGTCTCAGTGATCAGGAATTCCTGCTTCTTCTAAGCCAGATTCTGTTCAACATCCCAGCGTTGCACTGCCTGTAGAACTTACAAAGAAACAAATTGGACACTGCAGGAGACTTGGTCTATGCTTTAATAATAGCAAATGTTTACAAAGGCT
>NW_007274456.1:0-768 GCF_000164805.1 Carlito syrichta | reverse complement strand
TTAACTGACTATTGTCACATGGTCTGGACGTGGGTGGCATTTATGGATGAGTGTATATGTATACCACATAAACTTAAATATAGGATTATAGGGATTCCTATTACATATTGTCTTTCAAAATGATTGCTTTTACTTATTATTTTCTCATAGACATCTTTCAATGTCAGTATAAATTTTTTTGTTTCTTACCTTGTTTTCTGTAATGACTGTGTATTATTCTATGGTATGTATGTATCACTTATTTAACCAATTGCCTCTTAGTGCCTCTTTTTTTATTGTTGTTATAATTTCATATATTGCTTCATTGAACATGCAGGATGGACTGTGGATTCTTTTGTAAGAAAAATGACTAAAAGTAGACTAGATTCAATAAGTTGGACTCCCAACCTTTTGTATTTTAGCAGTTCTACTAAGTTACTCTCTGAGGACGTGTGTATCATTTGATACAAGATAGTATATTGTGATGGTAAAACGCTGGAATTAGGAGGATGTGGGCTTGAATTCCAACTCTGTTTAGCTGGGAGTAGCCTGGTATAGAGAATTAATGTATCAGTGTCTCAGTTCTCTCATCTATAAATAAAAAATGTCTACCTAACTGAGCTATTGTGAAATTGAATGTCTTAACATACATCTGGTACTTAGAAAAGGGCCTAGCCTATTTTGATTCCAAAATGTTTTCTACCTTCATGTAAATATTCGCTGCTATAATTAACACCAACATTTTCCAAGGATTTGCAAGATTGAACAATGTGAGGCTTCGATCGATTG
>NW_007274455.1:0-587 GCF_000164805.1 Carlito syrichta | reverse complement strand
TTTTTCATGGATTGAAAGTCAAAAAATAGTGTCCTTGCCTTGGGGCAAGGTCATTTCTGAGGGACTCGGAACAGAGTCAAGGTGTGAAATGAGGCAACGTGAGAGGGAGTCACCTCAGGGGGCTCTTTAGGGCCCTGCTTCCCTTGCTGGAGTAGGAATCCCATTGTTTAAAGATAACAGAGCCACTTTAGACCAAGCATATACAACTCACAGCCTGCAGGCCTCATGCAACCCAGGACAGTTAGTCGTGCAGCTCCAGAAACTCTTTAAACATTATGTGTTTTTTAGTGTTTATTTTCTTCATGACCCCATGCATAGTTCCATTTTGAAGTTCACAAGGATGGCTTATCTATGGCATCACTTTGGGGCAGCACATACATTTATGAGCAGCTGTTTTCAATCATGAACCCCTCGAGGAGTAAAATTCAAGCAAATATTTCTGAAGAGCACCTTTTGAGAACCAAACAAGAATTGCTGCTCCTGGGTGTGAGAGACAATAAGTGACCTGTCTCCACTGTAGCAGGGAGAGCTATTTTCTGAAAGCCTGGGCCAGCAGGCTTATGTCCCTGAGTGGCAGCCTCGGGTTG
>NW_007274454.1:0-792 GCF_000164805.1 Carlito syrichta | reverse complement strand
GGCTTCAAGAATATGAAGGTCCAGTAAGTGACTACTTTGAAAAGCCCAAACACTCCTTACTGGCCTTGCAGAGCTACTAGTGTTCACAGAATGAGTGCAGGCCATCTGTCTGATAAAGCAAGTTATGAAGGGAAGGAATTTGGTGTCAAGTGGCTGCTGGAGACCAGCAGAAGCACAAACAACAAGGCCCAAGTGGAAACTCTCATGCTGAACAAATCTTCCTACTGTGGACAATCCTTTTGAAGCCATGACAGCACAGAGAGAAAGACCTTACAAAGAGCTTTAGGGAATGATTACTGCAAACATAGAAAGGACAAAGTTGGGTTGGGGAGTATCTTGTCGACTCAGGCTGCCATACCCATATACCACAGACTAGGTGACTGTCATAACACAAATTTATTTCTCATAGTCCTTTAGGAAGAGAAGTCCAAGATCAAGGTACTGTCTGTTTCAGTTAATGGAGAGGGCTCTCTTCAGGTTTTGCAGTCCTCTTGCTGTGAGTTCACATGACAGAGAAAGAGATCCATCTCACTCTGTCATCCAGGATGGTATGTGGTGGCACACTCATGGCCACCCCAGAGTTGACCTGCTGGGCTCAGGTGATCCTTCTGCCTCAGTCTTCCAAGTAGCCAGAACTGCAGGCATGAGCTACTACACCTGGCTAATTTTTTGATTTATTGGAGAGATGGTGTCTCACCATGTTTTCCAGGCTGGTCTTGAACCCACAGTCTTAGGCAACCCTCTTGCTTTATCCTCCCAAAGTATTGGGATTACAATCTTGAGCCACTGCAG
>NW_007274453.1:0-326 GCF_000164805.1 Carlito syrichta | reverse complement strand
GCATAGCCTGATTGACTTGACCGTCATCTTCCCTGCCTCTTCAAGTTTCTCTTTTTTAACAAATTGTTTGGTAGTGGACGATCTCTTTGATGTCAGAACTTGATTATTTTCCTGGTGTACTGTAACTTTTAGGCTTGTAGAGTTATACCTGTAAATAAATTTCACCACAGAAAAGCTAATAATGACATTGAATTCAACACTTAATGATGTAATAGTTTTAAAACTTCACTGATATTGGTTGGAAGTAAACCACAGTCCCTAAGCATTTTGCAGGCCTATATGTGATTCAAATGCTGGAGAGGATGCAAAGATGCATCCCCAAGGAG
>NW_007274452.1:0-723 GCF_000164805.1 Carlito syrichta | reverse complement strand
GGATTCAAAGAGGCAGAACAGAAGTCCAGTCATATGGAGCCTTTGAAAGCCATGGTGAGTTGGAAATTTCTTAAAGTAGAGTGGGATTCCTGAGCAAGGGAGGGATATGATCTTAATTCATTTGTTATAAAATTTTTTAAGCAACTCCCTTGGGTCTCTTCCCACTGTGGGAGCATTTCTGTCCTCTCAATAAATCCTACTTTCAAAAAAATCACTGTATTTTAGTGTAAGAAGGGATGGAGTAGAAGCACTGTGACTGATTAGAAGACTATTGTGAAGTGGAGGGGAAGGTAATGGTAATTTAGATGGAAAGATTGTGGTCAAAGTGATGAGAAATGGCAAGCTTTCAGATATATATATATATATATTTTTTTTTTTTTTTTTTTTTAATGAGTTGGAGTCTTGCTGTCACCCAGACTGGCATGCAGTGGCCTCTCCCGGCCAGTGCAACCTCGACCTGCTCTGGCGATCCTTCAGCCTCAGCCTTCCAAGTAACCAGAATTACAGGCGTGCGCTACCACGCCTGGCTAATTTTTGATTTATTGTAGAGATGAGGTCTCGCCAAGTTGCCCAGGCGGGTCTCGAACCCACCGGCTCAGGCAATCCACTCACCTCAGCCTCCCAAAGCGCGGGATTACAGGCTGAGCCACCGAGCCCGGCTTTCAGATATGTTTTTAAGGTGGGGTTGACAATGTTTACTGACAGATTGAACACAGATATAAA
>NW_007274451.1:0-748 GCF_000164805.1 Carlito syrichta | reverse complement strand
AGAGACTTGTTAGACATTTGCAATTCACAAACTCAGATATTGCAACTCACAAATTCCTTGACCAAAGGTGGGGTGGTCTTATTATTACTTTTATGACTTTGGTCAGTCAAAGGCTGATCTTTGATCTTTGGTCTTGTCAAGTAACCTAAAAGTTTACTAGAGATTATTATGTTAAACCATGAATGGTTAGGCTGTTCTGGTTTTGTATCTGAAGGAGATTTGCCAAGGGAGATGGGATAGGCTGCTGCTTGTTCTGTAGTAGAATGTCTGAATGCTTGCTAATGGTTACACTAAGGCAAAAAGACTAAAGAGTAAGCTAAATTTCTTCTAGGTTTCTATAGGTACCTTTAATTCCCCACTCCTGCTTTTGGAAATATTCTTATGATCCTGGGAAACAGGGTGAAAATCATTTTTATGTATCTACTTCCTGTGGAGATGGGGCTGTAGAGATGTCTCTACCTATTTATTTCCAAGGGCATGAATAGGAAACGGCAGGACCTTAACTGAATATTATTTGGATCTAATAAAACATTAAGTGAGAGCACGGGCAAAAATTATTAAGCAAATAATGATGAGAAAGGCTATTGTCCCAAAAGCAATTTTGAAAAAGGGAAAGTAGTCCTGTACATTATATGTATGTTTAGCCAAAGCTTCTAATTTTTTAACATAAATTGAAATATTCCTTTGTAAATTATCTACGGTTGTATTTTAACATTAGAGACATGTAGTTAGGTTGCAGCTTAAATTG
>NW_007274450.1:0-660 GCF_000164805.1 Carlito syrichta | reverse complement strand
TTGACATCTAGTTGAATACATCTGACAGCTTCCTCTCTTTGAAGGAGGCATTTATTGTTGTCACTATTTCTTTATAGGTAAGGTATTTTATCCAGAAAGTAGCAGATGATGGTGAAGGGGACATTGGGATGATATGTTTTCCTTTAGGGGATGGCCTGATAATTAAGCTTGTAAACTCATCCTAGAAAAAGCAGTTCATACCTCATGGCTGAATATCACTATGGTCACCTTTGAAGTGCTCCCTTTGGGAAGCTATACACTGATGCCAGTGCCTAGTACACCCAGCAGAACAATTTTGGAACTCTTTCTGGAATAGTCATCAGAGTTGTCATCGTATTCCCCTTGATGTCCTGAATGCCATCAAAATATCTTTCTTTCAATATTTCCTCTATCTTTGGGTAAATAAAAAAGTCACTGGGGACAAGGTCAGCTGAGTAGGGAGGGTGTTTCGATACAGTTATTTGTTTACTGGCTAAAAACTCCCTCATTGTGTTGCGCAGGCTGGTGCACTGTCGTGATGCAAGAGCTCCTTCAAGACCATATTTGCACACACCTTTCTCATGCCAAGATCTTCCTGACTCTTTCTCTATTGATGTTTATTTGGTCTGCTATGCTTCTCACAGTCAGCCGGCGATTTTGACACACAGTTCAACCCACTTG
>NW_007274449.1:0-420 GCF_000164805.1 Carlito syrichta | reverse complement strand
TAAAAATCCCAAAATGAAAAAAATCAACCTCATTAAAAAAGTGAGCTAAGAACATCGACAGACATTTTAAAATATGAAACAAGCAGCTAGCAAACAAATGAAAAGAATATTTAACATCGATAATCATCAGAGAAATGCAGACCACATTCCCAATGAGATATCATCTCTCACCAGTAAGACGGCTATTGTCAATAAGTCAAAAAATGTCAGATGTTGATGAGGTTGTGCAGAAAAGTATCACTCACACACTGTTGGTCGGAATGAAAACTAGTTCAGTCCTTTGCAAAGCAGTTTTGGAGTTTGCTGAAAGATTTAAAAATAAACTCACCACGCAACCCAGCAATACCAATACTGGGTATATATCCAATGAAACATAAATCCTTTCACCAAAAGATACCTGCCACACAAACGTATGTGGTG
>NW_007274448.1:0-760 GCF_000164805.1 Carlito syrichta | reverse complement strand
AGGCTTGGAAGTCACACGTGGACCGAGGGATGATCAATTTTCCATCTCTATGATCTCTAAATGTCATTTCACACACAGAGGTCACATACTGAGAATTGAAAAGGGATCATGAGAGGATACGGATTCTGAGAGGAAGCAAAGTGGCATGACAGAGAGCGAGAAATCAACTCCAAAGAGCAGACTCCACGTTCCCTGTAGAAAGAGTGACCCTGACCTTGAGAGTTGCATAATCGAAACGTTTATTTACTGCATCCGTATCAGATAAACCAACTGTGTGCTAGGCTTTCTCTGACTTGCTTTGAAAAAACACTCTACCCTGAGCTTTAGAGAAAGGGAGAAGTGATCATTAGTTGCAAGGTTAGATACTTTGGGCTCTGAGACAGCCCTGGAAAGTGGTCTCTTGCTTCTTTTTTGCGACAGTCAACTCAGTCTTATATTCTCACTCTCTTGGGTCATCTATTCTCTTACTTTTGAGCCTCAGAGCAGGGGAATCTGATCACAGTTTGACTCAGAAAGACACTCTTGGGGTCTCAGTTCCTGGTTCAATCAATTTCCTAGGACCAGGATAGTAGAACTTGTTTTATAGATGGTTAACCGATACCTTCCTCTGAAAGGGGCCATCAGGGCCGGTGAAAGATACTGGCATGATGATCCTTAATGAGCTGTCCAGTCTAATCAGCAACTAATATGACAGATTTTCATCCTTTCAGTCAGTCAGTCACCCAGAGTGTCTCTTCTGCTGAGAAAAATCACTCTTGTG
>NW_007274447.1:0-744 GCF_000164805.1 Carlito syrichta | reverse complement strand
AATCTTACCAACTGTATATTAGAATGGGGACAAAAAAACAGAAAATTGACATGCAAAAAGGGTATCAAAGCACATGCAGTACATTCATTGATTCCTTGAACAAAATATTTTTAGATGTCTAATCTGTGCATAGCACACACGTTTTTGAAGGAAAATGTTCAGATAACAGTTTACATAAATTAATCTGATTACTACTTAGATAAATAAAATGATTAGATGAGTATTTAGAAAATCAAGCATGTGATTTTTAAGTTTGCCAACCTCACAAATTCACAATACATTCTATGCTTTACATTTGTGTATTCCATGGGGGAAAGTTAGAGAAAGAGAAACCAGAGTGTCATGGTGCATTGTTTCTGGTGTCCTGATGGTTTAGTCACTTTGTGGCTCTTGACCTTACTGAGAGGATATTTTTTCACTAAACCTCCATCTTCCCATCTGAAAAATGCAGGTGATGCCTGTTGAGGTTGTCAGGAGGTGAAATGGAATTATAGTACCATGTTTGTCAAGTGATGGGCAGTCAACAAATGTTAATGCCCTCCATCAAAGGGCTGGGCTTTGTGAAGGCATGAGGTACCCACTAAGCATAATTGGTCCCATTTGACTGTTCCTTCCTTGTCAACATTGGCCCCTCAGGAGCAGTAACCACAAAGCTGACTTTCCCTTTGAACAGGAGTCAAAGATGAGAGTGTGTCCTTTCTTTGTCATGCTTGGAACTCAGGTACAAATTCATGGCTGATCTCG
>NW_007274446.1:0-718 GCF_000164805.1 Carlito syrichta | reverse complement strand
ACTAATTATATCCAAAGCAATTCTAAAAAGGAGGGACCTCAAAAAAGGCATTTATTTTATAAAATGTTTTGTGTTTATCTTTACATGTTTAGACTTCAGTCACCACCAATATACTCTCTGTGTGATGCAATATATCTATTGAGACACTTTTTCCATTGCTCAAAACAGTTTTTGAGCTCATCCATTTTGGTGCCTTCTAGTGCCTCTGACATTTTTTATTTCACCTCTTCTACATTGGCAAAATGTTTCACTTAGAGGACTTTTTTCATCTGGGGAAACAAAGAAAATTTGGTTACAATGAGATCAGGTGAATAGGGAAGGTGGGGCATTAGGTTCCTGCTTCTTTTGGTCAAAAACTGCTGAACATTCAATGGTGTGGACAGACACACTTGTAAATCACCTATCATGAAATGGGCAAATGTGTTGAAAGAATCATAACAAAAATTCACTGAAGCTGAACGCAACCTCTCAGTACACTAGCTGACACACTGATGCTGATGAGTTCCTAAGCCACTTACCTAGTGGGGGGCATTTGTACTACAAGGAACCCACTCTCCAAAAGACAGTTTTGCTTTTTTGAGGTCTTTCTCCTGTTTCCAAGTAAGATTACATTCTGAGATATTGAAGATTAGGCCTTCTACAGATGAATTTTAGAGGCACACAGTTCAACACAAAACATTACCTGCTTAGTAATTTTTTATTTTAATTTTTTTTTGTT
>NW_007274445.1:0-490 GCF_000164805.1 Carlito syrichta | reverse complement strand
TGAAAAGATTGATTGCTTCTACCAAAAACCTTATCATCAGAAAAACAAAGGAAGAAAAATAGTACCAGTCATGTGCCTATTGTTGCTCCCAAATATTTTACATCAGGAGTGCATGAGAATGAAGTAACATAACTTGATCTTTGTATAAATGCAATGTCTATATTGTTTCCCTTTTACATAGAAGCATGACACATTTTGATTTCTCATGCTTAAGGTAGGACTACATTTAGCGAAAACAGCAACAACAACAACAACAAAAATCAAGGGACCCAGCTCTCAGCCCACACGTGATTTAAGTTCTCAGCCCACACGTGACTTAGTAAGAACCAGTAATTGGAATCAGGGTTTGTAGACCTTGAGCAGGATGCTGACAAAAACACCCCTTCCAGCTCTCTGGCCCAACCTCAGTGATACCGACTCCTGGGATCTGACGTCTGGCTTCAACACTAATCCTGGTTGCCACCAATATTCTGACACACATTCAGCCTGC
>NW_007274444.1:0-397 GCF_000164805.1 Carlito syrichta | reverse complement strand
TGAATATCACAAGTTCTCATTCATAAACAGGCCCTACATATTGGACACAAAAACAGAAAGAAGGGAAAAAACTGACACTTAACATGCTAATAATGAGGGGAGGGAGGGAGAAAGGACAGGGTGCACAAACAACCCATTGGGTACCATGTCCATTACTAGAGGAAGAAAGGGCTCACTAGAATTCCAAATTTCACTTGCATAAATTTACCTACATAGCAAATCATTACATATACCCCACATCTCCAAAATAAGGTAAAATTACAATAATATATATATATCACATGCATGCTTTCCCAATCTTGAATGCATGTTGAAATATGTCCTTTGCAACAGGCAGGCTCCCACATCTGCTTCCTGGACCACAGGCTGTTTTGGTATGAAAGGTCATATAAAGGTC
>NW_007274443.1:0-744 GCF_000164805.1 Carlito syrichta | reverse complement strand
ACACCCACCTCGTGAAGATAATAAAGACTGCACAACAATCAAACACAAAAAATCCAGTGGTGGAAGCTGACAGACTCAGAAAAATGAGCACGGAAGGAGGGAGGGTGTTGCTCCATCCCATGGGTCCCTTCATCCTCTGGTTGCTCCAATGGCATCAAAGATGGGTTCCTGGTTTGCTGGGGGAGCTGACAAGCTTCCCTGAGTGCTCAGCCTATATCGTTCCCAGGGGGCAGGTGAGGCAGCAGCTCCAAAATGGAACTCTGTGCAAACTTGTGATGACTCACTTAGGAATTGTGTCAAATTTTAAACTGTTTTTTAAAATCAACCACTGAATAATTGAAGGGGAAGAGATGCCCAATTGACATCCTGCACCAGACATCAGTTACCATGCCACATCCTCTCCTCCCAAGACAGGTGTCAAGGGTGAGAGTGGCTCCCACCCATGCGGCCCCCCACCCTGTCACCATCCCGGCACTCTCTTGCTGTCAGATTCCCATCTTGTCTCTTCTCCATCAGCCTCTCCTTCCAACAGAGAGTAAACATCCCTCCAAATAAATAATTGATAAAAACCGAACTTTTAGAAGTGGTGACCCTCAAATCTCACTTAGAAATTCTCGTTTTGACAAGATGTTTGCCAAAACTATTTCCCAATGTTTTTTTGGAAAACCACCAAAGTCTAAATTACCAGCAAAATAAAGTATAAATCAGAGGCCACATTTTTTTCACAGTTAATGGCCTTGGGGA
>NW_007274442.1:0-438 GCF_000164805.1 Carlito syrichta | reverse complement strand
AGCAGGATCATAACTCTTCAATTTTTAAAAAGCTGAGAGAGGTGAGAAGCTGCAGAAGACAAGTTTGAAGTTAGCAGCGGTGAGTTCATGAGGTTTATGGAAAGATGCCATCTCTAGCACTTAAGAGTGCAAGGTGACACAGCGAGTGCAGATGGAGAAGCTGCAGCAATTCTCCAGAAGATCTAGCTAAGATAGTGCCCCTGTAACTTTCTGGATAACACTCCTTAGAGCTAGTGGAGGATATATTCTTCACTTTATCTCCTATGCATTTCCAGTAGGCAGCATTGGGAGATTCTTGATATTCCTGCAGAAGGCGCCTAATCTATAGGACAATAAATACCCATTAGCTTCCCCTTCTGAGTTGTCACAAGTTCTGCGATTTACATAACTTTTGTAATGCGTGAAGTCTTAGACCTTGTAAATTCCCTTTACTCTAGG
>NW_007274441.1:0-576 GCF_000164805.1 Carlito syrichta | reverse complement strand
GGACATTTGTCAAAAGTGATCATCAGAGTTTGCCTGAAGGGTCCTGCTCTAGTATGTGTCTGAATTCTAGGCAAGGGTTTTAGATAATTGGACCTATTGCCCAGTGAGGAAGTGACAAAAGGCCTTTTACTTTCAATGGAGGTAATGATAGCTGGAGTGGCCAGGCCCCTTTACATCCTCTCTTCATTTCATCGTGGGATAACTTATCATTTCTCGCCTTATCTGTTATCATGTTAATCATGAAATTTCTCTTTCTGAAGATGAATGAGCATGTGATAAAATTTCTCCAATGAACTGCCTCTGGGAGAGGAAATTTGTTGTGGAGAATGTGTGAGAAGTAAGCAGTAAGTGTTAAGCAAAGGTCAGATTGATGTTATCACTGAGGTTTTCCTGGAGTGGAGACAATTACTCCTTGTTTGTTTGGCTATTAATCCGGAATTGTGTGTGGGTGTGCAAGTCTTCTGAAATGCATTATGCCGGCTCCTTAGAGTCCAAATCGAGTACAATGATAGAGTTTCAGTGTATATTTTAAGCCAGGGTACAACGAGTTGATTTATAAATATTTTACCATAATAG
>NW_007274440.1:0-502 GCF_000164805.1 Carlito syrichta | reverse complement strand
CCCTCCCTGACAGTTTCCCATTACTGCCAAACACTTTCTCGTAGTATTATGATTGGTCAAGTTTTGCTTATGAGTGAGAACATATGGTACTCTGTTCTTTGTTTCTGTGATAGACTACAGAGTATCATCAACTCCAAATCTATCCAAATTGCTGCCAAGTCCATATGTTTGTCCTTTTTCTGGCTGCATAATATTCCATTTTGTACATGTACCACATTTTCTTTATCCAGTCCAGGTTCGATGGGCAACATTGTTGGTTCAAAGTGTTTGTTATTGTGAATAGAGCTGCAACACACATACATGTGCAGGTATCTTTTTTGTAGAATGATTTGAGTTCCTCTGGGTATATTACCAATAGGGGAATTGGTGAGTCATATGGAAGATCAATTTGTAGTATTTTCAGAAATCACCACATGTCTTCCAAAGAGGTTGCACTACCTTACATTTCGACCAGCAGTGTAGAAGCTTTTCTTTCTCTCCACATCCTTGCTAGCATCTGTTG
>NW_007274439.1:0-787 GCF_000164805.1 Carlito syrichta | reverse complement strand
TCCCCCAACCCACAAGGAGCTCTCCACCTGTGCAGAACGTAGACAGGGCCTTCCCAAGACATGTTCATTCCCTGAAATATCTCTTTGCACGTGCAGTCCCGCTAGGCCATAAGTGTTTCCTTGTGGCTTTCCTGTCTGGAAGGTAAGAGCTCCCCAGGGCGTGTGTCTGCGGGCCTCCTCCGCGGGTGGGGGCCCAAACACACTCTGTTTCCCTCTGGGGGCGTGGCTTTCGCCCCCAACTCTGGGGGTCCTGAATACCGTCACGACCGGGTGGGGTGGGTGGGGAGGTATTTCAGCGCAGGGTGGGACGTGTGGCTGTGGTGCCAGGCAGTCCTGTGCAGAGAGGAGCTGGCCAGCAGCGCCTGCGGGACCCAGCGGGCACCTTCCCGCCATGGAGCCTCCCAGGCCTTCACACAGCTCCCTCCCTCGCCAGTCTGGACGAAGAGGGAGACTGATTTTGAGCCCGAGTCAAAGGGACACTCTCCAGGCATCCTTTGAGCAGATCCCCTACCCTGGCATTCAGACCAGAGAAAGACTGGCCCAAGAGTTGGGCATTGCCGAGTCGAGGATCCAGATTTGGTTTCAGAATGCCAGAGCCCGCCACTTCAAGCAGAACCCACAAGGGCCTCGACCTCGGCCCCAGGAACGCCTCCGGCAGGATGGTTACGGAAAGCGCACGGCCATCAGCAGGTCCCAGACCAGCATCTTGGTCCAAGCCTTTGAGAGGAATCGCTATCCTGCATTGGCCGCCAGGGAGGAGCTGGCCAGGGACACGGGCATCCGGAGC
>NW_007274438.1:0-658 GCF_000164805.1 Carlito syrichta | reverse complement strand
GTTTCTGTAAGGAAAAAAGGATATAAGGAAAACGAATAATTTTATCTAGCCCGGGATATCATACGGTAAACGTGTGCCCTATAACGAACAGGACAAAAGTCGAAGTCTCGAGCATGTCGAAAAACGGCACGAGCACGTCAAAGACGGTATGCGGAAGGTTTAGGGAAAGAAAGGTACGAAGGGAATCCCACAAACCATCTAGCTTGCCAAAAACAGTCAGATCGACGAATCCGCCATTAATCTCAAGCACCGACGTTAGGCCAGAACGAAATTAGATCAAAGTAACAGAATTTTCTTAAAAACCTAAATCCATCGATCCTCAGTAAACAGCGGCATCGTTTAAAAGCGGTCCAATAGAATGCTCTCATTCGGACGGGGCCCATCGATCTTTCAGTCTATCGGTCAAATAGGATTTCAGTTCAATGCCTTAAAACATAAAACTCTGCTTCCGTAGTACCTTTCCGGACCGAAGTCGTCAGCAAACTCACGTCTTTAGATTCCAACCGTGAAGGGTTTACGTCAGGTCAGTCAAGACGGCCGGAGTCTAAAGGGCGTCATTCAGTGCAAATCGCTAGCAACTTTGAAGTCCTTCAAAACTCTCATTCAAGACGTGTGTGGGCCGGGCTCGGCGGCTCAGCCTGTCATCCCACACCCCGGA
>NW_007274437.1:0-743 GCF_000164805.1 Carlito syrichta | reverse complement strand
GAGCAGAGAAAAATTTACACAGAGGCACTAACAAAAGGCAAATGGAAAATATGCTGAGAAAACAAATTATAAATGTCACTGTGTTTACTACATAGAGGGTGAATTGACTTTCTCAGCTATTATAAAGCAGGGGAATGATTCAAATCCATGTCTGCCTGACTTTAGTGCTCTTGACTCAAAGTATTCTAATGTAGGTACTTTCTTATTATTTCTGGTGTTATTTTTAAAATATTTGTTTTACACTAAAAATGTTAAAGCCATGGATGTCTTTATAAACAAAGATTGTAAATATTTCTTTGTTTTATTTCTTAATTTTGATTTAGGGCTCTAAGTTACCATGAATAATTTCTATTGTATTTTTCCTCCACAAACTAATTTCTTTAGAGTTATTTATGAATAGTGTATGTACAGCATTTATAACATAGTTTGACACAATTTAGGGCTGACTATTATTTAGGTCTTAATTCACTGAAATATGTATTTCTATGTGAAGCTTTTAGTTACTTTGTGAATACAAGTAAATATTTGTATTCACTGTCTAAATGCCAAGTTTTCTTCCCCGAAGTTGTTCTTGACCCATAGAGTATATCCAACTTTTCACCTCCCTTGAGTGAATCCTCACTTGTTTTTCTGAATACTGAGTTAAAGTCAGCATCAGATAACTTCTTATTTCATATACGATTCCCTGGGTGTCACAATCATTTTGCTGCCATTTTGTTTATTCATTTGATGGCATGTCTCCT
>NW_007274436.1:0-353 GCF_000164805.1 Carlito syrichta | reverse complement strand
CAGAGACCTGAGGGGGCAAAGAGGGAAAAAATGGTGTGAAAATCACCCTTGAGTGCAAGCCAATTTCTTAAAATCCTAGCACCTAACCAGGGTGGACTGGGGGATTGTCCTTTGAATATTAAACATCACATTTCACTGCATGACAGTGGGGTCCCTCTGGCCTGGTCGAAGGTGCTGTGGATTAAACAGACTGTTGATGAAAGATGCCAAATACTGTCAAATATTTAAGATGGTTTATTCTTAGCCAAACGTGAGTGACCTGGGCCCATGGCATCTGCCTATATGTTGATCCTGAGAGCGCGTGCCCACCATAGTTAAATGATAGCTTGGCTGTATACAATTTAGGAGGACAC
>NW_007274435.1:0-517 GCF_000164805.1 Carlito syrichta | reverse complement strand
CCAAGTCCAGCCCCTGAGAGAGGATATGGGGTAGGGAAAGCCACTACCAAATCACCCCAAGACTCCTCTGTACCATGGGGTGGGCAGTGGTCAGGCAGGGGTCCCGGGGGGCCACACAACCTTCAGCAAGTTCAACCAACATCCTCCATCCTGTTTATGCACCTGAAATATGGGGGCGATGATACTCATACCCCCTTCCCAGGGTGTGGTGAGGATAGGGTGTGCATGTCTGCACTCATCAATGATATTTTCCCGATATAAGTCACTGAGATCTCACTGAGGATGAGGAAAAGGACAACTTTGAGAGCCCACTTGACCCAAGGTGACTCCACCTCTGCTAAGGAGTGAGGATTGGGGGAGAGTGGTGGTCCATGACCCCCTGGTCCCAGTCACCCCAGAAGTCCCATCTGAACATGGCAGCTTGTGTCTGTGGGAAGGGTGTCTCAGCACCACTGCCACCTCCACGGTGAGCTCTGACATAGCTGAGCACATACGTGACGGGTCTCGGTGTCCAGAG
>NW_007274434.1:0-715 GCF_000164805.1 Carlito syrichta | reverse complement strand
AAGGAATAAAACATACTATAAAGTTATATATACAGAGATAAATATATAAGTGAATAAGTGTGTGTTTTGCATTGGGTCATGATATAAAAGTGCATTTCTTACTATAAATTTGAATTAAAAACAGCAACTTTGGGTATCTGATACATATGGTATTTTTCCTAGTTGTAGAATGTATTAACTTATTAAAAGTATACACGCATGACTTCTAACTTATACAAGTCACTTATGCTCGCTTAGGCTTATTTTATCTCATCTTTAAAATGTAGATAACTGGAATTATTTACTTCAAAAAGTTGAAACAACAAACAAAGAAATAGTGGACATTTATTAATTGATCAGCTATTTAGTTTTTGACTTTCCATTGATGGTTTCGTCTATCAGAAGATAAGGGGAATTTTTAAAAAATTATAGCAACTTTCAGTTTAATCCTTTCAATGAGAAAAATGATGACATGGAAGTTTATAGGAAATATAAGAGAGAGATCATGTTGTCTTAGAATTTAGTCATACAAAAGAAAAGCCTGGCCGGGTCCGGTGGTTCAGCCTGTAATCCCACGCCTTTGGGAGACTGAGGTGAGTGGATTGCCTGAGTCCGCAGGTTCGAGACCTGCCTGGGTAACTTGGCGAGACCTCATCTCTACAATAAATCAAAAAATGAGCCAGGCTTGGTAGTGCTTTCCTGTAGTTCCAGCTACTTGGAAGGCTGTGCTGGAGCG
>NW_007274433.1:0-720 GCF_000164805.1 Carlito syrichta | reverse complement strand
TCATGATCTCCAAGTATAATTAAGATGTTACACTAAATGACATTGACTTGTATGAAGATCTATGGATTGTAAAATGATCACATATCTATTGGCAAGATTGTGTTTTGAGGAAGGGAACTATGACAATTAATGAAAGTATATGTTTTTTTAAAAATACCAGCAAAGTGGTTGGAGAGAAAAGAACATATTTCAGATCAGTAGATGCATGCTAGCTGTCAAGATTTTACCCATTTGCAGCATCAGTTACAATTAAAGCCTTTATCTAGTTATCCTTATTGATAGCCCTCTTCAAATCTCCAAAACCTGTCTGTTTTTGTACCAGCTGATCTGGGGTGCTAGAAGGAATGCAATTGGAATTGTGCCTTGCTAATTCCACATCTTTGGTGGTGTGGTAATGTCTGTGGTTTCACTAAGAATGCAATCAAAATTGACCCTTGAATGATGCGGGGGATTAAGGTCACTGACCTCCTGGGCAGTGGAAAATCTGCCTATAAATTTTGATTCCCCCAGTACTTAACTACTAATTGCCTACTATTGGTTAAAAACCTTTCCAATACCATATACAGTTGATGAACACATATTTTGTTTATGTATCTTCTACATATTATTGCAATAAAGTAAGCTAGAGGAAAGAACATAAGAAGAAATTCATGAGGAAGAGAAAATGTATGTATTATTCAGTAAGTGAAAGAGGATCACCATAAAGATTTTACTCTTGTC
>NW_007274432.1:0-773 GCF_000164805.1 Carlito syrichta | reverse complement strand
AGCAATCAGGCTAGAGGAAAAAACAGTAAGAATGGAAAGGGAAGTTGTATTTAGGCAACATTTTGGAAGTAGAGTCAACAGAATCCACTGAAATGTCTTTTAATTCAATAAGTATTATTCAATGATTTAATTAAATAAAGATTTAAACATGGTACCTGTTCTTAGGAAGTTTATTTGCTGGGAAGGAGCAGACATTGTGTGGTTCATAGGGCAGTGAAGGCAAAATGTTACCTCTACTCTCATGGGGCTTTCTGGCAAGGACTGAGAATTAATTGAAATAAAACAACATGAGGGAAGCATATAAATTTATTTAAGCATGAAGCCTTCATAAGAAAATAAAGACCCAAAGATGCAGTTGGAGTTGAACATTTACATATTAAATTGGACAAAGAATAATAAATTGTGAAAAACTGTTGAGGCAGAAGGACTTGGGCTAAGGTAGTTAATTAGATACAGAAGTGACTAGAAAGATAAGGATGAGTTTAACAACATTTGCTTGTACAGAATTCTTTCCATCTCAACTATCTGTGCTTAAAAATAGAAGTGAAACTTTTCTTCTGGTGGGAAGGACATCTTCCATATGGGGGTTTTATCTTCTACATTCAACATGAAAAAGAGGAGGATCAAAACATCCTTCTTGAAGTCACTGTTGTTGTTGCTGTGTGTTTTTAAGTGCCTTTAGCTTGAAATAACCCTTATCCCCAAATAGAATGTTTTAGGGTGGCATATTCATCCATCCTTCATTTCTCCCAGTTGAAACTTCTCTAAGAAGG
>NW_007274431.1:0-615 GCF_000164805.1 Carlito syrichta | reverse complement strand
TAGCTAGCATACCAGGTGCAAATAACCTGCATTTCTGGGTTATCCTTAATGGTTAGTGATTAAAAAGATAAAGGGAGCCTTGGGAAGCAATTGACTTTAGGTGTCTGCATGTACCAAGGAAATTTTTTTTTTGAGTTGGAGTCTCACTCTGTCACCTAGACTGGAGTGCAGTGGCCACTCCCAGCCACCGCAGCCTCAACATGCTGGGCTCCAGCGATCCTTCTGCCTCCTCCTTCCACGTAGCCAAAATTACAGGCATGCGCTACCATGCCCAGAGTTTAAGTCCATATGTAATCATCAGACCTGGAAAGGCTCCCCAGTCACTATCCCCCTACCTCATGTACCCCTTCTCTTTTCAAGCAAGGTCTTTGCAGGAGTTTGCCACTGTCCTCAGGAATCTTGAAGATGGACGGATAGGGATGGTGAGTACGTCGAGGGAGTAAGGAATGTGTTATCAGAACTGGGCTCAAGTCCAGACTATGCCACTTGAATATTTTGAGCTCTTGAGCAAGCCTCATATTTGTAGACTTTGAAGCCTTTTGTACATGGCAGAGAACTGCCCTGGTGGATAACTTTAGACTGTCATCGTTGTTTCTCTAAAGATCCACTGTAAAT
>NW_007274430.1:0-740 GCF_000164805.1 Carlito syrichta | reverse complement strand
TTAGTAACCACTCCAAAATTCACGAATTTTCAATTCCCTCATTAAAAATTGTATAGTATTTGCATATGAGCTATGCACATGTTCCTATATGTTTTAAATAATTTCTAGATTACTGTACTGTTAACATCTAATACATACAATGTAAATGATATGTTGATGATTATCACTGAATAGTTTACTTGTATTGCTTTTAATTTTATTGATATTTTTCAGAAAATAATTTAGATCTATAGTTGGATTCATGAAAGAACAACCTGAGAACAAGGAACCTGCATGTGTGTAGAACTGACTGGATGAAACACAGAACAGGTGAGACAAGCTGAAATCATGTTTATGTTTTTGGTTTTTTTATTTTAAAATTTTTGTATTAGTGGCTACGTGTCACAAAGAGGAGGGAAAAAGGCATGAATATTTAAAATTTTAACAGAAAAGCTGAGTTTAACTTTAGAAATGTTGAGACAAGATGTTTATCTAATTTTAGGGTTAAAATGTCTTTTTAAAATTTTTTTTGAGTCAGAGTCTCACTCCATCACCCAGGCTGGAGTGCAGTGGCACACTCAGGGCCACACCAGCGTTGACCTACAGGGCTCTGGCGATCTTTCTACTTCAGCCTTCCAAGTAGCCAGAACTACAGGCTCACGCTACCACACCTGGCTAACTTTTGATTTATGGTAGAGATGAGGTTTTGCTTAGTTGCCCAGGCTATTCTTGAACACGCAAGCTCAGGCAATCCACTCGCC
>NW_007274429.1:0-584 GCF_000164805.1 Carlito syrichta | reverse complement strand
CCCCCTAAAGAGCGCTGCACATTTTGGAAAGGCTCCTGCCCCCGGGAAGATGCACATGCACAACAAGCCCTCACACAGGCCGTTTACGCTTATTCAGCAGGGCCAAGCGCGAGAGTGAAAGCATTTCCTAGCCTAGAGAAACGCCAAGGGGTAAAACGTATTAGGGCTCAAGCAGAAGGCAAGCAGTGCTTTTTTACAAGTGAGTGTGGAGCACTCATTTCACTCAGTCTGACACCATTGACACGCTCATTCCTACATGTGAAGTATCGACATAACATGCTCGGCTATGCTCATTCAAGCCGTACCTTGAGAATCGTGTATTACACTGTACAGCACACAGGAATCAAATTACTGGAAAACACCTCACAATGCAGTAAACCTTTGACGCGGCATGTCCCAAGCTGATGCACACTCACAGCCAGCAAGCCAAGCCTGTCAGCTCTTCCTCGTAAATGCCAACGGAAGAGCAATGGCTTTGGATAGGAGACGGACAGGTCAAATCAAAAACACTTTAGAATTCAATAGGTGAACAAATCATGCTTTCCCAAAGATGACAGCGAACCGGTCACGTCGCTCAGTGTGGC
>NW_007274428.1:0-390 GCF_000164805.1 Carlito syrichta | reverse complement strand
TGGACCTGAAGTCACGTATTCTGGTCCTGCCCTTTGGCTTCCTGGCCATCAACTGATGACCCCAAAAAGGGACTTTCATCCCAGAATGTAAAATAGACCAAATAAATAGGGGTGGAGGCAGAGGGGGCAGAGAAAATGAAGAAACCAAATTTGCACGTGAAGCCCTCCCCTCCCTCCTCCTATGACTGATCTGGTGTTTCCTGTTCTTCCTCCAGCATCCCAGAGTTTGATCCTGTTTCCCCACCCACCTCCCTCCTCTCCCTGCCCCCACCCAAGTCACCACGTACTGGGCATAAAACGTCCCCTGGCTACCTCTCAGTCTGCTCGGCTGTGTGCTTCTTGGAGGCCCACTTTGTCCTATTCATATCTGGATCCAGCATGCCCTTGTTT
>NW_007274427.1:0-376 GCF_000164805.1 Carlito syrichta | reverse complement strand
TACTTGGAAGGCTGAGGCTGCAGGATCGCCCGAGCCCAGCAGGTCGAGGCTAAGGTGGCTGGGAACGGCCACTGCACTCCAGTCTGGGAGACAGTGTGAGACTCCAACTCAAAAAAAAATAAAAAGAAGGGGGAGAGAGGGAAGCCACTTGAATAAATATGTGGATAACAGGGTTATGGAGCAATAATGGAGAAGTTGATAAAGTCCTAGTGAACTTCAGGGAAACTGTTAATTCTAGTTAACCTCTCTAACCTGTTTCCCCATTTTTATAATGGCGACTAATATCAGCACTATCTCATAGTGTTGTTAAAAATACTAAATGACGCAATAAATATGAAATGTTTAGCACGGTGTCTGGCACATGGTGTGAGCTGCG
>NW_007274426.1:0-450 GCF_000164805.1 Carlito syrichta | reverse complement strand
TGGAGGTTCAGTTCCTGGCAAGTGAGTCCGAGAGGCTGGGGATTCCTTCCTCCACCTGTTGCCCACTCACAGGACTGGAGCTCTGTCCCGGGCCTGGCAGGCTGGGAAAATGGGGTCAAATTGTCTGCAAGCTGCTTTTCTCGTAGAGCAGAGGTTGCATGCTGGTGGCGGCCACCTGTGAGGACTTGGAAACATGACCTCACTCAGCACCCATCCTGAAGCATGGGTGTCACTCCAAGAGAAGTGGGTCTCTGTCCTTACCTTTGGCTCCACAGCATGGGTTTAGAGGAGGTTTTCCTCGCATTAGAGGCCCCTCGTATGATCACAGCCCTCTGAAATGACCACTAAAAGGGTTGGCTACTGTTCAAGGAGAGTATGTGGCAAGAACAAATCCAAGGGTGCTTTCCGCAAGGTTGAGGGGTGAATATTCGTGGTGAGAAGTAAAGGAGA
>NW_007274425.1:0-539 GCF_000164805.1 Carlito syrichta | reverse complement strand
CAACAAAAGATATCTAGAGTCAGCATATGTCTGGATACATTAAAACTTTTCTATTTTTCATCTCAATAGCTCTGGTCATGTTTGCATACATTATTTCACCCTGAATTAGGATTCCTCCGTGATTTTTAAAATTATTATTTAAAGTATGTTAGTAAACATCTTTTTTGTGTGGAGAAATGTTTTGGCTAAATAAGAAAAAGAAATGACGAGAAACAGAAGTACCCTTTGCTGTTTATACATTTACAGAACTAAGTTTACTATTTTAGGAATGCTTCCTTATTTTCTATGATTATTTTCATAAATGGTCTATGTTTTCTGCATACTTTTTCATCTAGACATGTACCTATTTAGCTCTTTAAAAGGAATTAAAGTAATTTTTGATGTTTCAGGACAAAATAGTTCTTCTAGTTTGGAAAAGGAGTGATTGGGAGCCAAAAATAACCTTAGTGGCCACCTTTGAGGATCAAACAAAGATTTCTCAACTTTCCATTTCCATTGTCAAAAAACAAGTCTTATGAATTTAACTGATTTCTGAGGTT
>NW_007274424.1:0-688 GCF_000164805.1 Carlito syrichta | reverse complement strand
AAAGTCCCCAGAATGAAGGGTCTCTAAATGCAAATGCAGGATATCAAAACAATAATGGAGAGACTAAAAAGAATTGAGGAGACACAAGAAGAAACTAGGAAGGAGCTGATATCTGAGATAACAGTAATAAAGAATACTGTGAATGAAATAAATAACAAATTGATAAGCATGGAAAGCAGAATTACCCAAGCAGAAGAAAGAATCTCAGAGCTTGAGGACCAAAATATAGAAATAACCCAAACTCTTAAAAACACAGAAAATAAGCTAAAAAAGACAGAACAAAACCTTCAAGAGATGAGTGACTACCTCAAGAGGCCTAACCTAAGAATAATCGGACTCCCTGAGGTAGAAAGAGAAACAGAGACCACATTGGAACAAACTTTCCACGAGATCATTCAAGAAAATTTCCCTCATCTAATCAGTGATACAAAAATTCAAACACAAGAGATTCAGAGAACCCCCGCAAGACAACAAATGAGAAGACCAACTCCTAGACACATAATAATTCGCCTAAATAAAGTAGGCACAAAAGAAAAAATCCTAAAGGCAGCAAGAGAAAAAGGCCAGATCACCCACCATGGAAGACCAATCAGAATAGCAGCAGATTTATCTGCAGAAACCCTGCAGGCTAGGAGAGCTTGGAGCCCTATCTTCAAAGTCCTAAAGGATAAACAATTTCAACCAAGAA
>NW_007274423.1:0-687 GCF_000164805.1 Carlito syrichta | reverse complement strand
TCCGCGGCGGCAAAAAATATTGATATTTTAATTGCCGACACCGCTGGGCGTTTACAAAATAAAAATAATTTGATGGACGAGCTGAAAAAAATCGTGCGCGTGATGAAAAAATATGATGAAAGCGCGCCGCACGAAATTATGCTCACCCTTGATGCAGGCACTGGGCAAAACGCCATCAGCCAAGCGAAATTGTTTAATGAAGCCGTTGGTTTAACCAGTATTAGCTTAACCAAATTGGACGGCACAGCCAAAGGTGGCGTGATTTTCGCCATTGCCGACCAATTCAACTTGCCAATTCGCTATATTGGTGTTGGCGAGAAAATTGAAGACTTGCGCACGTTCAATGCTGAGGAATTTATTGACGCATTATTCAGTGCGGAAGACGCAGAATAAAAAAGCAAAATTTTTAGGGGCGCGATTGTTAAAACCGCGCCCTTATTTTTTCTTTAATTTTTGATTTCCATTTCAAACACTTTTCTTAATCGAAAAATTATTTGCTACTACTCCGCCAATAATTGCCAAAAGGCATTAACAACGGGCAAATCAAGATTTTTCCGTTGCACACAAACACCTAATTCAAAAGGTAAAATAGGCGAGTCTAAACGCAATGCTGACACTTGCGCGCTCATTGGGCTATTCTTAATAACTACATCAGGCAATAACGCAACACCGCAGCCAAGGGCAACC
>NW_007274422.1:0-648 GCF_000164805.1 Carlito syrichta | reverse complement strand
TTCAGTGTATAATCCCAGTAGGGGGATTGTGGGGTCATATGGAAGGTCGAATCTTTAGAGCTTTTAGGAATAACCACACTGATTTCCACAGAGGTTGCACTAGTTTACACTCCCACCAACAGTGTAGAAGTGTTCCATTTTCACCACCTCCTCTCCAGCATATCATTTTCTGAGTTATTGATAATGGCCATTCTGACTGCAGTTAGGTGGTATCTCAGTGTAGTTTTAATTTGCATCTCCTTGATAACTAGTGAGGTTGAACCTTTCTTCATGTATCTGTTGGTCACTCATATGTCTTCTTTTGAGAAGTGTCTGTTCATATCTTTTGTCCACTTTGTAATGGGGTTGTTTGTTTCTTTTTTTTATTTTAAGTTGGAGTCTCACTCTGTCGCCCAGACTGGAGTGCAGTGGCCACTTCGGGCCACCACAGCCTTGACCTGCTGGGCTCCGGTGATCCTTCTGGCTCAGCCTTCCGAGTAGCTGGAATTACAGGCACATACTACCACGCCTGGCTAATTTTTTGATTTATTGTAGAGATGAGGTCTCGCCTGCCCAGACAGGTCTCGAACCCGTGGGCTCAGGCAATCCACTCACCTCAGCCTCGCAAAGGCCTGGGATTACAGGCTGAGCCACCGAGACCAGCTTGTG
>NW_007274421.1:0-319 GCF_000164805.1 Carlito syrichta | reverse complement strand
TCATTCTCCGTGAATTATCACGGAAACAAAGAATAGAGTTCCAAATGTTCTCCCTCATGAGCTGCACCAGATTGATTGGAGAAATATAAGAAAGTGAAAGGAAGTATTAGAAAACTGTAATGGGGTAGGGGTGGGATTGGCTGTGGAGTTATTCAGTAAGGGAGGGAGGGGCAGACCTCACCATCCCGGGAACATGCATATTCAATGTTTGAATATTTAACTATGAATTGTACCCCATATTGAGCAACAATTAAAATAAAATAAATACATAAATAAAAGCTGTAAAACGTGCAACTGACTCCATTTGCTTTCTTCTAGT
>NW_007274420.1:0-778 GCF_000164805.1 Carlito syrichta | reverse complement strand
CTGGTAACACTTCAAATACATAGCAGGCAATTTTTCTAGAACATAACAACAAAAGGCAGAAGTTTAACAGTGCCAACAGGTCAGGGGAAACACTGCACAATGGGAATGGAGGGAAACATAAAATGACATAAAGAAACACACGCCAATCAAGTTTTTAAAAGATGACATTTCCCATCAAACAAAGCATAATAACTCAACCAGCTTTTTAGCAGATTCAAAACGACAGACACACACAAATAAGAGAATGAGGGGTATGTAAAACATCCGTTTTGTCCCCTTCCAGTCATACTCCTCATGAAGATATCTCAGATACCTCTTAGCAATTGGCAGATTGGTACACCCCCAATTCAGACTAACTTTATGCGGAGCCCTCCCTCCCTCCGTCTCATATACACACAATCACACAGCACATTTTTCAACTCTCCATCCTAATCCTAGAAGCCTACGGGTTCGTCTTCAGACAGTGTTTCCTTCCACTGCCTTTCAGCCCTTTCCTTCAGCTGGACATAACTACCTGGCTCCAGGAGGTGATCAAGCTCTCCTTCTGCCATCTATTCGCAGGTCTATGCAAAGGTCTTTATTCTTACCCTTTCCGTTGGGTGGTCTTTCTGGTCTTTCTGTCCTTTAGGTCAGGTGGTCATCCTTATGTCAGTTCCTCACCTCTTGGGTTCCTGTTGTGCTTTCGTGATCCGAGCTTCAGTGCACCGGGAGGGGCCTCTCTCCTTCAGATCAAAAGATGCATTGTGCGCCAGGCAAGATTGTTCTTCCCATTGCCCTG
>NW_007274419.1:0-636 GCF_000164805.1 Carlito syrichta | reverse complement strand
TTCCTCAATAAACATGATTCCTCCCACTGACGGTGGACCACCTTTGAAGTACCAACTACTATTCTGAGCTGAGGCTGCAGCTCTGAATAATACAAAATACCTCACAGAGTTTAAGAGGAGAGAAACAACTATGCCTTCCATATGCCAGTTTCTGTACTCAAGACTGCTGCTTTCTGACTCTCTCTCTCTCTCTGATGATACTGACAAAAATGTTGGAGGTCATTTGTGGAAATTATGGATTAATGTTATAAGAAAGTTATACATTATTCACACATTTGCATATTTGTCTGTGAATGGTGGACAAATTAAGTTGTATGTTTGTGTATGTGTATGTGCCACACAGACTTATTAGTTAGGTAACCTGGTTCAAGTTACAACTCTGGGTCTCAATTTCTCATCTAAAACTGGGAGTTATCATAGTACCAGTCTCCCTTGTGGGGATTAAATACTTGTTAATAAATTAGCTTAGTGCCTGGCACAAACTAAGAGCTTAACAAATGATAGCTAATATGTTACTATTATTATTAATACACAAATATTATTATTATTATTATTATTATTTTTGAGTTAGAGTCTCACTCTGTTGCCCAGAGTAGAGTGCAGTGGCCGCTCCCGGCCACCATAGCCTCAACCTGG
>NW_007274418.1:0-755 GCF_000164805.1 Carlito syrichta | reverse complement strand
TGATATTTTCCTAAAGTGCAAAATGAAATGAGATAACATACGTATAAAAAGTATCAAAATTATCTAACTGGAAAATTTTCTCTAAAAATTATCTTAAAATCAATGACGGACATGGTGGTTCAACCAAAAAAAATTATCTTAAAATCAGAGATAAACAAAAATTGTATTTAATAACTTGATTTAATTTTTCTCTTTACTTGAGGGGCTAGGCTCTTCATTGCTGAAAATCGTGTATGATTCAGTGTTAGATATTTGCTGTTTAAATTTGCATTACACTTCTTTCTTAGATAATATACTTTGATGTTCATAGGAGTGCTCTATTCGAGTTGTCGTCATTCTCACCTAGGAACCCAGGTTGCCCTGGTAGCCACTAGAGAATTGCAGGTTCCTTGGTGGGCAGGGAGGGAACGAGCGTGGCAAAACTAACAGTGGTCTTAGTCTCCACCGGAAAGCGATGTCGGTCACTGGCCAGAACAAGTCACCTGAGCATGTCTGACTTCCAGAGGGAAGGAGTGGTGGTGGGACATGAGGGGAAGATGCTGAAATCTTAATGAACAGCAATACAGGATACCACAAAGGCCTCCGGTTCTTTCAGAATTCTTTCTCCTGTCTGTGAGACTAATCTTTCTACCAGGAAGTTCCACAGTGCCCCCAACTTTTGAACCTCTCTCTCCCCATGGCTTACCTTTTCCCTCGTGAGTTAGTCCCTTCCGATATTCAATCGGTTAACGTTTATTAGAACAGCCACCATGGAA
>NW_007274417.1:0-763 GCF_000164805.1 Carlito syrichta | reverse complement strand
CTGTTGGGCCCTCACTTAAAAATGGAAAGATCAGATAATAGCAAATAATCACTATACTGTTATTACTAGCTCTCCTTCAACTCTTAAATTGAGGCACAAAAAGTTTACTTTATTAAAATCAGGATGTATGCCACACATTGAGGAAAAAAGGAGGGGAGAAGGGAAGGACTGATAGAAAGAATGCATCTTAAAGTTTGACTTGGGAATGATATCTCAGAATTGGGATGCCTTTGGCAATTCAACACCTTTGACTAATAGTTTGAGTTAATCAATCAGTGACCTGTATTCAGTATTCCTTCCAAGTCTTGTAGTGTTTTACCTAAATGCTTTTCCTAAAAGAATCGATTTGTTTGAAGGAAGTTACCAATGTTCACAGTTTAGCCATCATTTTAGTACTCATTCCATTAACAGTTAACTTAGTAGTATTTAAACGTTCCTGCATTTTTTACTCTATGTAATATCTTGATGCCTTAGAAAGATAAGGTACTGGAATTATGCCCATGTTACTGATGGAGAACAGAAAAACAGATTATTTAATTTAAACATGCAATAGGGACAAATTCAAACCTTGGTATTTTGACTCTAGTGTACATTTTGTCAGTCATTATATTCTATAGCCTCTTGACGACTTGATAAATGATCTTTGCCAGTCCATAGTTTGACTTTGTAAAAGATTGTTCAGCAAACATATTTATGGATGGTTTAGTTTAAGAAAGGAAATCTATAAGTAGTAATTGATTGTCTGAAGCTTGTGACATAGCCA
>NW_007274416.1:0-471 GCF_000164805.1 Carlito syrichta | reverse complement strand
CATACGTGTGCAGGTATCTTTTTTATAGAGTGATTTGTGTTATTCAGGGTATATTCCCAGTAGGGGGATTGCAGGGTCATATGGAAGGTCAATTTTTAGAGCTTTTAGGAATCGCCACACTGCTTTCCACAGAGGTTGCACTAGTTTACACTCTCACCAACAGTGTAGAAGTGTTCCCTTTTCACCACACCCTCTCCAGCAGCTGTTATTGTGTAATACTATTTTTGCTCAAAAACTGCTGAGTTGATGCAGTGGATTATGCCTGTATTTCCAACAATTTGTGAGGCAGAGATGAGAAGATTAACTTAGCCCACAGGTTTGAGACCAGCCTGGGTAACATGGTGAGACCTCATCTCTACAATGAATCAAAAAAGTTAGCCAGTGAGGTGACACATGCTTGTAGTCACAATTACTTGGAAGGCTGAAGAGAAAGGAACTCCAAAACCCAGCAGGTCAAGGATGTGGTGGCTG
>NW_007274415.1:0-738 GCF_000164805.1 Carlito syrichta | reverse complement strand
AAAGAGAAATAAGGGCAGAGGTTTCATATATGCTAATTTAAGGTGTTACAGTGGAATGACTTGCAATAATTTTTTCATTGGAGTCAGTGACCCGCGCTACACTCTAACTTGCATTTCTTTCTCAATGGTTTCTTGTCTTTCAGCAAGCAATACAAAGAAAGGCAGAGGAGATAGAAAAATGAGTTAGTCCAAGGTTGACTGGATCATCTACTTTGTCTAAAATTGTTAGCAGCAGAATTGTCAGAGCCCGCAGCCACTCCCAGTGTTCCCAGCAGATTTGGAGCCTCTCAGAGAGACTCATAGGACAGCTGGATTGCTTGCCTCTCACGCATGTGCACAGTAGCCACCACCACACAAACAGGCAGGAAACTAACAGAAATCCTGAGCATTACACACGTCCACCTACTTTTGGAACTCAGGTTATCTTTAGAAAACAAATTAACTTAATGTAGGTTATTCAAATATTTCTTTTCTTTTCTTTTTTTGAGTTGGAGTCTCACTCTGTCACCCAGACTAGAGGGCAGTGGCCGCTCCCGGCCACCACAGCCTCGACCTGCTCAACTCTGGCAATTCTTCCACCTCAGTCTTCCAAGTAGCTGGAACTACAGGCACGCGCTATCACGCCCGGCTAATTTTTTGATTCATTGCAGAGATGAGGTGTCGCCAAGTTGCCCAGGCAGGTATTGAACCCGCGGGTTCAGGCAATCCACTCACCTCGGCCTCCCAAAGGCACGGGAT
>NW_007274414.1:0-697 GCF_000164805.1 Carlito syrichta | reverse complement strand
CTGTAGTGAACCATGATTGGGCCACTGCACTCTAGCTTGGGTGAGAGAGAGACTCCAACTCAAAAAAACAATAAATAAACAAATAAAGAGGACTGAATGGGTAAAACCCTGCAGTGTGAGGATAGGTCAAACTGGCAGAGGTCACAGGATCTCCGCCACTGGGAGGCTGATGTGGGGACATGTAGCACCCAGGGGCCAGGAAGTTTAGGCCAAGGGACCCAATATACAAAAGCCACCCCACAAAGTACCCAGAGGAGGAAAAGGCCACAGCCCAATGCCAGGAAGAGCCTCTCTGTGGCACAGAGGTGGCCCCTGGGGCTTGCAGCATGGCCGGATTAGTTCTGGGATACCGGGTTACCCTGAGCCTCTTAGGAAGGTGAAGCCACCTGGCTACTCCCATTCCCGGAGGACCCATGTCAGTGTCACAAAGGCCTCAGTCCAGATAGGGCCTCTTCTTTCTCAGACAACCCAGGGAAGAATGCAAGTTCTGGTGGGAAATCTCCCAACATCACCCTCATTCCAGGAAGTGGTACCCATGAGAAGATGGAAATCAGAACTTCCCACCTGCATGGGTGACCACACGGGGTCCTTCTCTTTTCCTCCTCAGACTTGGCAGGAACAGGAAGACCAGGGGAGGTGGCTGGGGCTGGCTTCCCAGGAGAGTTCCTGGCAGGGATCCTGGCTGAACAGGGTATGC
>NW_007274413.1:0-672 GCF_000164805.1 Carlito syrichta | reverse complement strand
AAATGCCAGAAATTTTGCTCTTTAGCCAGATAGTAAGCACAAAAAATGCAATCTTATTATTACTTTAATATGCCTCCTCTATTAAAAAATTAAGGTTGTATGATTGCAAAAGTAGAAAATCTAATTAAGAAACTTATACCACTTTACTAATGAATACACAACAGACCAAAATCTAATTTGATTGCTAATTCTAGCAATATGCAAAAATGTAGTGTTGAATTTAACTTGGGTCTTTGCTAAGACTCTGTCATGCCTGTGTTCATCAGTGATGCTTGTCTGTGGTGCTCTTTGTTTTTTCTTTGTGTGTGTTTATCTTGTTTTGCTATCAGACTAATTCTGGTCTCATATAGTCAGTTGGGAATTATTCCCTCCACTTCCATTTTTGTGAAGAGTTTGAATCAAAGTGATATTTGTTTTATAATTGCTTGTAAAAATTCAGCTCTGAAGTCATCCGGCCCTAGTCCTTTTTTCTCCTTCTCCCTTTTCTTTTTCTTGTTTTTTTTTTTTTTTTTTTTGAGTTGGGGTCCCAATCTGTTGCAGGTTGAAGTGCAGTGTGCTGACAATTCTTCTTCTTTGGATCCTTCCGTTTTATTTTACACAAAACTATTTGCTGAGTCAAAGACTGAGTGAATGACGAATCTTCACTCTTCAAGGGAAAATTAGTGAGAGCTG
>NW_007274412.1:0-608 GCF_000164805.1 Carlito syrichta | reverse complement strand
AAAGGAAACAAAATGAGATTCACAATTACTTATTTTATCCCCATTAGGGAATATTAGGCAAATATGTATAAAATAATATGTATAAAGCTGGGCTCGGTGGCTCAGCCTGTAATCCCGCGCCTTGGGAGGGTGAGATGAGCGAATTGCCTGAGCCTGCGGGTTCGAGACCCGCCTGGGCAACTAGGGGAGACCTCATCTCTATAACAAATCAAAAAATTAGCCGGGTGTGGTAGCGCACGCCTGTAGTAACAGCTACTTGAAAGGCTGAGGCAGAAGGATCGCCAGGCCCAGCAGGTTGAGGCTATGGTGGCCGGGAGCGGCCACTGCACTCTACTCTGGGCAACAGAGTGAGACTCTAACTCAAAAATAATAATAATAATAATAATAATAATTATTTGTGTATTAATAATAATAGTAACATATTAGCTATCATTTGTTAAGCTCTTAGTTTGTGCCAGGCACTAAGCTAATTTATTAACAAGTATTTAATCCCCACAAGGGAGCCTGGTACTATGATAACTCCCAGTTTTAGATGAGAAATTGAGGCCCAGAGTTGTAACTTGAACCAGGTTACCTAACTAATAAGTCTGTGTGGCACATACATATAC
>NW_007274411.1:0-618 GCF_000164805.1 Carlito syrichta | reverse complement strand
CCTTCATGGTCAATGACCTGGCTGGTCCCTCAAATCCTACAGGGCCATCTCACAACTTGGCTCTGAAGACATCCTTGATGGAGCCAAGTCAGCTGAACCCTAGGGACCCCACAGCAGCAGCTCTCCACTCCTCCCAACTCTCCACACAGCAGGGCCAGTGCTGTTTTCCATGTCCTGAACTCTTGAGCACAACCTCTTGTGAGCTTCTGCATTCCCAGAGCCTGGAAATATATCCAGCTCATGGTAGTCATTAGCAATTGTCCATAGAGAAAAAGAGAAGGTAATCTGGTATTTTGAAGAGAAATCACTTCTGGAGGTGGGGTGAGCCTGCATATCTCCACTTCTATTCTTATTTTTATTTATATGAATATATGGGGTAGGTGTGAAATTTTGTTACACGTACATAATATGAAGGTATCAGCTCAGGATATGTAGCTGTCCGTCAGCCAAATACAATACTTTTTTGGTTAAGTACACTCTATTCTGTGATTGAATATCAAATGTATCCCTTCTATCTCACTGTATGTCTCTATGTTTCAACCCACTTCTTTCATCCTCTCCCCTACCCAGCCTCACCCTTCCTAGTGTATCTGTCTTCCCACTCACTAGCCTCCATGA
>NW_007274410.1:0-397 GCF_000164805.1 Carlito syrichta | reverse complement strand
CCCGGGTGTGGTAGTGCGCACCTGTAGTTCCAAGCTACTTGGAAGGCTGAGGCGGAAGGATCGCCAGAGCCCAGCAGGTCGAGGCTGCGGTGGCCGGGAGCGGCCATTGCACTCCAGCCTGGGTGACGGAGTGAGACTCTAACTCCAAAATTTAAAAAGTGGTATATAATTCACGTACCATAAAATACATCCTTCTGAAGTATAATTCAGTGGTTCCTAGTAAATTGTATTTAACTCTAATTAATTAAAATTTTTTTTTTTTTTGAGTTGGAGTCTCACTCAGTCGCCCAGACTGGAGTGCAGTGGCCGCTCCCGGCCACCGCAGCCTCGACCTGCTGGGCTCTGGCGATCCTTCCGCCTCAGCCTTCCAAGTAGCTTGGAACTACAGGTGCGCACT
>NW_007274409.1:0-707 GCF_000164805.1 Carlito syrichta | reverse complement strand
CCTGGGCTGCACATTAAAGTCACAAAAAGAGGTTTCACAACAGGGGCCTGGTTCCCATTCCCGGAAGCTGATTTAGTTATCTAGGACATAGTCAGGCACCCAGATTTTTTAAAGCCCTGGGAGACTGTAACAGACAACCTGGACTGAGAGCCATCACACGACTGAAGAGTAGTTACAGGTGACTTTGGCCTCATCCAAATCAGTGAATGTTTCTCACTATCTCTACTTTCAACTGCAGTGGTGGGTAGAAGTCACCATACAGGAGCAGTAATTTTTCTTTTCTCACAAATAATTCCATAATCTTAGCAAAAGGGAAAAGGAGCAGAAAAATCTGTGTGCAGATAAGAGCTCTTAGAATACAAAAGTGAGTTATGATAGCTAAGATGTGAAAATTTTACAGGAAAAGAAAAACTGGAGGAGAAAGTATGTGTTAGGGAAATATTGATGGGAAAAGAATTAGGAGAAATCACGGTATGCGAAATTGGCCGACATACAAATATCTTTCCACTGTGAGCCAGTTTGAATTGGGTCTATGCATTAGAATGTAAACCCACTTAATAGATAAATTAAGAAAATATCTCTAAACAGTATTGGTCTTAAAATTAACATATGTTGGGAGGTGGTATGTATTTAAAGAAAATCTGGGCCAGGCATGGCGGCTCATGCCTCTAATCCCAGTACTTTGGGAGGCCCAAATGGGAGGACGG
>NW_007274408.1:0-435 GCF_000164805.1 Carlito syrichta | reverse complement strand
CCAAACGTAATCTAGACCAACAGTTTCAATGATAAAATCATAGGTCAAAATAAGCCATCAAACTAGAGTCACTTCTGTGATCTCCGATTCCAGCCTCTGCCTTTTGTTTTTCGTTGCAGCATAGGGGTGGGGCTTTGTCTCCTGTTTCACACTGTTGCCTTAAAAGCTGAGGTAAAGTTTGTTGCCAGGTGGGCGGGGCAATGGAAGTCTGCCTGGAGAATGGCAAGGCAGTTTAAGCAGGTCTGTTTTTCTCTGCTTGTCTGGGTCCTCTGGGTTGGGGTCTGACGCTGTGTGCCTCAGCCAGGGTGGATCCGGAGTTCCAGAGCTCCAAAGTTCCAAAAGGCAGGCTGTAAATGACGAGAGTGGCACTGGGTCCCTACAGAGTATTCAGCCAGTAATGGAACCGGTGTCTCTGAGGGGCGGGCGCTCAGAGCG
>NW_007274407.1:0-582 GCF_000164805.1 Carlito syrichta | reverse complement strand
TCTGCTCTGTAAGCTATCTTGCAGGTATTGTCAGAAGTACACGTTTTTATCCTCATATTTAATTTAATAAAAAACATAATTGCATTCATTCAAGGAACAAGAAGTTCCCTGAGGCAAGTGAACAGTGAAGGTGGCAGAGTATTCAAAAATAAGGTTAAAAACAAATGAAATTCTGCAGGGCTCAGTGGCTTAGGCATGTAATCCCAACATTTGGTAGGCCAAGGTGAGAGGATTGTCTGAGCCCAGAAGTTCAAGACCAGCCTAGGCAGCATAGCAAGACCTCGTCTCTACAAAAAAATAAAAAATTAGCCAGATGTAGTGGCACTCGTCTGAGGTCCCAGTACCTCAGGAAACTGAGCCCAGGAGGTTGAGGCTGCAGTGAGCTATGATCATGCCTCTGTACTCTAGCCTGGGTGACAGAGTGAGACCCAAACACACACACACACACACACACACACACACACACAGAATAAGTAAAATTCTGACACAAGCTACAACATGGATGAACCTTGAGTCATATGTGAAATCAAGGAAGCCAGGCTCAGTGGCTCAGCCTGTAATCCCACACCTTGGGAGACTGAG
>NW_007274406.1:0-484 GCF_000164805.1 Carlito syrichta | reverse complement strand
TCGATCGCATCAAAACAAAACAAGAAAAGATATCATTTCCTTTTCATGACTGTATGTCAATAAAAAATACTCACTTTCTACTTAGGAGATACACTTTAAGCTAGGAAGTATTCCTAATCGTGCCCGCCTCGGTGCAATTATATGACACATCGTGATCGTTCAAACTCCTTTCTGACCCGGAATGGCGTCTGATTTACTAAACACGTAAAGCTTTCGTTATTGTTAACGAGCACCGAAAAAAGAAATCGGCGGGACTATGCTTCGCAAGGAGTCTGCGGTAGGTAGAAACCGTGTACACTCAAGGGAGCAGGCAGAAGATAGGTCTTTCAACTGAAGCAGCCCAAGAGCAGGCCGGGGTCTGGCCAGCTGGAGACAGACATGAACTCGGCAGAGCCCAGGGAACCCAGAGACCAGACCGGAAGAAAGGCAACTCGACGGACTAAGCCTTTTTCCCGATGTGCGCTTCACGCGATACGGGTGAGAG
>NW_007274405.1:0-463 GCF_000164805.1 Carlito syrichta | reverse complement strand
GGCCTCCGGGGTGGCCAGACGCGGTCGCGTGTGCGCGCAGGCAGGTGTCACGCGAGGGGATGGGAGTGCCCAGCGCGCCGCTCCTGCCGGAAAGCCTTTGCCCTAATGCCTCTGGCTCCCGTAGGGGAAGAGGCGCTCACCTCTGGATGCCTAGAGCGGACAGGGAGCGTGCCCTGCCAGAGTGGGGACAGGCGGATGGCGGGGACAGGCGGGCTCTGATGCTCCGCTCCCTGCACGTGGCTCCCGCCAGGCAGGGCCACCAGGGTCTCCGGAGGAGTGGCTGGTGAGCTCGCCCGTCCTTGGAGTGCTGGCGCCCGGCAGTCCCCAAATCCAGAAGCGGTGCCGTGTATACGTGCAGGTTCTGGTTCTTGTGTTCAGCAGAAGGTGATAGGGGTGGGAGTACAGAATCAGAGTGCTCCTTTACTCCAAACTTGGCGAGTGTTTAAAAATAGAATGAACATAG
>NW_007274404.1:0-741 GCF_000164805.1 Carlito syrichta | reverse complement strand
TTCCCAGCTTTAAGATGACAGACCGTTGGCTAAAGAAACCCAGAGACATAACTCAAGGAATTTTTGAAATATTTTACTCTCCTTTAAAACTTTTATTTTATTATCTTTTGTAAGGATGAAAAAGTAATAATTGAAAAATTTACATTAAATACAAAAAGTGGGATATATGTGACAAGTTTATTCTTTTTGATTTTCCATTATCAATAAACATCAACTAACGTTTACTCGACCTATAACATTCATTTTCCTGATATACTTTGTAAAATATGATGTATCTTTTACTTTATTACTCAGTTGAGTTAAAAGTACTTATGTAAAAATAATAGTGTCAAGAAAGCCCTACAGTGAGCCCTTGTATCTGGGAGCTCCACATCTATGGAATTGATAAAATGCAGATCAAAAATATTTGAAAAAAAATAACCCAAATAAAAATACAATATAGCAACTATGTACATAGCATTTGCATTATATTAGGTATTATACGTAATCTAGACAGGATGTACAGCACAGAGGAGGATGCGTGTAGGTTATCTGCAAATACTACTGAATTTTATATGAGGGACTTGAGCATCTCTGCAGATTTGGGTATCCAAGGGCGCCCTGGAACCGAGGGAGGCTACTGTGCCGAGTAGCTATTGGTCTCTAATTTATTGCTCAGACGATCATGTGTCTGATTTTCAGCTGCTGAGTTAATCATGAACAGAACTAAAATACTTATAAAATCCTTAGAGAGATTGTGTT
>NW_007274403.1:0-814 GCF_000164805.1 Carlito syrichta | reverse complement strand
TACATGACACATTTTCAGAACATGAATAGAAGTGAAGCAAATGCAAAAAAGAAAAAAAAATTCTGAACACTTGAATATCTAAACCTGAATTGTATCCCACATCTTTAAAATAAAAAAATAGAAAAGAAAAATGGCATTTTCTCTGTAGTTAAAGAAACACTAGCTGGGCTCAGTGTCTCAGCCTGTAATCCCGTGCCTTTGGGAGGCTGAGATGAGTGGATTGCCTGAGCCCGCGGGTTTGAGACCCACCTGGGCAGGGAGACCTCATCTCTACAATAAATCAAAAAATCAGCCGGGCGTGGTAGCGCTTGCCTGTAATTCCGGCTACTTGGAAGGCTGAGGCGGAAGGATCGCTGGAGCCCAGCAGGTCAAGACTGCGGTGGCCAGGAGCGGCCACTGCACTCCAGTCTGGGTGACAGAGTGAGACTCCAACTCAATAAATAAATAAACACTAATGAAACTTGTGACATTTTAAACTTATCAAATATATGTTTGCAAATTATTTTTGCTTTCTTTTCCACTAAATCATTCAATGTTGGTGAGCACATGGAGAAAAGGAATTTTCATAAACCAATGGACTGTCATATGTCTGTTAGTATAAATTTGGGGGCTCTCAATTGGCCACAGTTATCAAAAGGCTTTAAACAAAGTGTAGGCCCTGTGTCCATGAATTTCATTTTCAGAGATCCATCCTAATTGAAGCCTTAGACAAAGATTAAAGTGCATGGCTACCAACAACATCATTAATTCAAACAATGGAAAAAATCCCAAACCTACTCAATGCCAAGAATGGGGGGATCATTAAATAGATTGG
>NW_007274402.1:0-785 GCF_000164805.1 Carlito syrichta | reverse complement strand
CACAGCACATGTGACTATTCCCAAAGTAAAATCATAGACTACTTATATTTTATTCCATCTCATCCAGCAAAATTTTTGAATGCCAGATACTGCAAAAAATTTCATAATTGCATCTAAGGTATGGTCGTTGATCTCACAGAACTGACCGTCTAATGAGAAATAAAACAAATATGGAAATTAATTACGTTATAAAATTGAATAAGATGAGCAAAATTGGAAAAACAGAAGTGCTTACCCTAAACTGTAAGACAAACTAAGCAGTGGCTGTTTATTCACATATTTTCTCTAAATACTTAAGTGTTTATTTATATCATTTATTCTTACAATGCTGGGGTTGCCCTTTGTATTTTGTTTCCTGCTTTTTTAAAATTTGGCATATATCATAAAAGTTCTTTCATATCCTTAATTATGTTTAAAAATACTACTTGATGGCCAGAAGGTATTCTATCATATGGGAGACATTTAAACATTCTATTGTTGACTATTGAGTTTGCTTACTCACTGCTTCAAGCCTCAGCAGAAGTAAAGAAAAAAGATCAATAAACATTCATTTTTATTGTAAAGTATATTCAAACGTGTTTTTTACTACATGCATCAGGCAAAGTTAGTATCAGATTATACGTTTCACATTTTAATCTACATATATTGTTAAACAGTCCTATTCAGAGTAAATGGGAAACAAATTGCCACAGGTAGATTTTTTTATTTACTAATTTTGCTTGCCAGTCACTTACTTGCATGATTTTCATCATTTACCCAAAGGAAATAATTGGTTGTGTACCTGG
>NW_007274401.1:0-729 GCF_000164805.1 Carlito syrichta | reverse complement strand
CCGCGGCGGCCGGGAGCGTGCCACCGCACCCCAGTCTGGATGACGGAGTGAGACTCGGACCCTAACAAAAGAAAAAGGAAAAAGGTCATCTATAAAAAGGTTAAAAAGAAAGAAAGCAAAAAGCAAAGGAAAGATGTAAAAAGGTTGCCGGCGTACAAGTGTGGTTTCTGTAAGGAAAAAAGGATATAAGGAAAACGAATAATTTTATCTAGCCCGGGATCTCATACGGTAAACGTGTGCCCTATAACGAACAGGACAAAAGTCGAAGTCTCGAGCATGTCGAAAAACGGCACGAGCACGTCAAAGACGGTATGCGGAAGGTTTAGGGAAAGAAAGGTACGAAGGGAATCCCACAAACCATCTAGCTTGCCAAAAACAGTCAGATCGACGAATCCGCCATTAATCTCAAGCACCGACGTTAGGCCAGAACGAAATTAGATCAAAGTAACAGAATTTTCTTAAAAACCTAAATCCATCGATCCTCAGTAAACAGCGGCATCATTTAAAAGCGGTCCAATAGAATGCTCTCATTCGGACGGGGCCCATCGATCTTTCAGTCTATCGGTCAAATAGGATTTCAGTTCAATGCCTTAAAACATAAAACTCTGCTTCCGTAGTACCTTTCCGGACCGAAGTCGTCAGCAAACTCACGTCTTTAGATTCCAACCGTGAAGGGTTTACGTCAGGTCAGTCAAGACGGCCGGAGTCTAAAGGGCGTCATTCAGTGAA
>NW_007274400.1:0-491 GCF_000164805.1 Carlito syrichta | reverse complement strand
CAAGGGAGTTGACCACTAGCTCAATAACTTCCAGGTGATTTTTTTTTTTTTTTTGAGTTGGAGTCTCACTCTGTTGCCCAGACTAGAGTGCAGTGGCAGCTCCCGGCCACCGCAGCCTCGACCTGCTGGGCTCCGGCGATCCTTCCACCTCAGCCTTCCAAGTAGCCGGAATTACAGGCATGGGCTACCACGCCCAGCTGATTTTTTGATTTATTGTAGAGATGAGGTCTCGCCTGCCCAGGCGGGTCTCAAACCCGCGGGCTCAGGCAATCCACTGACCTCAGCATCCTAAAGAAGCGGGATTACAGGCTGAGCCACCAAGCCCAGCTTCCAAGTGATTTTTGTTCCCCCCTCATTCTATTTTGTGTTTAAGCCAGAAAGCAAATACCCCATTTGTATCAAATTATGTATGACAGTGTGGGAGGGGTGGGTCTATACTTCTATAAAAGCCCCAAAATTCAAGCAATTGTGTTTAATCACCAGCACCACTT
>NW_007274399.1:0-570 GCF_000164805.1 Carlito syrichta | reverse complement strand
GTTTCTGAGTTCATAGTCAGACACTCGCACATTCACTTTGTCACACACACACACACACACTCACACACACATGCTAAATTCGTCCTTTGCACACACTCACTTAAACAGAGACTCATACACTCCAACTGGCTCCATTGCCATCTTCCTGAAACCCCACCTCACCATCTTCCCAGTGTACATTTCTTTTCAGTTTTTTTTTAACTGGAGTTCACTGAGCTTCTTAAACTTATGTGAACATTTTACTCATCAGATTTTGGAAATTTTGAGCCATTATGTTTTCAGAAAAGCTCTCTGCTCCTTTCTCTCTCTTCTCCTTTTAAAATTATAATGCACATATTGGCCTCCTTGATGGTAGCTCATAAGTCCATTATGACCTCTTTTCTTTTCTTCATATTTGGTCTTGTTGCTTTCCTAACTCGATAATTTCAAATGACCTACCTTCAAGTTAACCACATGCCTTGGTTCCAGCTACTTGGAAGGCTGAGGCAGAAGGATCGCTTGAGCCCAGCAGGTCAAGGCTGTGGTGGCAGTGAGCATGCCACTGCATTCCAGCCTGAGCCGCAGAGTGAG
>NW_007274398.1:0-426 GCF_000164805.1 Carlito syrichta | reverse complement strand
TCCAACAAACATGTGAGTGCAGGTATTTCTTTAATATTTTATCTATTTTCCTTCAGGTAGATATCCTGTAGTAGAATTACTAAATTGAGTGGTAATTCTGTTTTTAGTTTTTAAGAATGTTTCACACTGTTTTTCCATAGAAACGACACTACATTTCTAACAATGTTCCTGCAGTGTATATGAGTTCCCTTTTCTCTGCATCTTCAAAATCTGTTACTTTTTGTCTTTTTAATAATAGACATTCAAACTAGGGAAAGATGATACCTCATTGTGTTTTTGATTTGCATTTCCTTGATGGTGAGAAATGTTGAGCAGTTTTTCATATACTTGTGGGTGGTAATTTGCATGTGTCTGTTCATGTCTTTGGTCATTTTTTAATTTTTAATTTTTATTTTTTTGAGAAAGCAGGATTTATTGAGAGGACAG
>NW_007274397.1:0-333 GCF_000164805.1 Carlito syrichta | reverse complement strand
AATTCATGGGATCAGGCAATCCACTCACCTCGGCATCCCAAATTGTTGGGATGACAGGCTGAGTCATTGAGCCCGGCCTTATCACAGATCTTAAAACTGAGATGTGCTTGTTATCAAAACGCTTATGATATTTCAAATCAAGGGTCTGGTTTCAACAAATTTCTGAAACGGTCTCTGGGGTCTGCTGGGGTCAGATAATACAAGAGAGGACAACTCCCCCCAATACTCTCATCACTTTCTTGGGGGCCATCCTAATTGCACCTTGGGTGGGGCTCCAGCCACCCAACCTGCCATCATCTGCAATGACAGTATTTAAACTGAGCTTGGATTTCT
>NW_007274396.1:0-483 GCF_000164805.1 Carlito syrichta | reverse complement strand
ATAATGGATTCAAACTCAACAACATAAAAATAAGAAAACTGATTTAAAAATGGGCCAAAGACCTTAACAGTCATCTCATGAAACAAAATAGCCAAATTACAAATAAGCTTATGACAAGTTCTTTAATGTCATAAAAAAAACAGGGAAATGAAAGCTAAAACAACTAGATATGACTCCACACTTAATATAATGACCAAAATAGAGAACACTGAAAATATTGAGTGTTGGTAAGGATATAGAGCAACTTACGCTCTCATTTATTGCTGGTGGAAATGCAAAATGACACAGCCTCTAGAAGACAGTTTGGCATCTTCTCATAAAACTAAAAGAACTCTCACCATATGCTCGAGCAACCATGCTTCTTGGTATTTACCCAAATGATTTGAAAAGGTATGTTCATGCAAAACCCTGAACAAGGATGATTATAGACACATAATTCATAATCACCAAAACCTGGAAGCAACCAAGATGTCCTTCAGTAGG
>NW_007274395.1:0-451 GCF_000164805.1 Carlito syrichta | reverse complement strand
GTATGCCTCAGTCTAGAGGCAGGCCAACCATGGGGGCTTTTCTAGGAAGAAATTCCACAACTGAAGTGCACTTTTCAATGCTGACCCCATTACCCATAACCCAGAAGAAACCACTTTAAACCCATGTCCCCCTGGTTCCTCAGGGAGATAGGGCCTCCCCTTCCAAGGCAGAAACAAAAGAGCCCAGGCTTGGATGTCAGAACAGGGAGAGGTGGAAGTCAAACCGAGTAAAATCAAACAAGAAGACACTGGCAGTTCCTAGAAAACACATATTTTTCTTTTCAGTTATTATGACAGATATAGGAAGGTCGACAGAAAATAAAGTGCCTATATTTTAAATTTCAATAATTTTTAATGAACATAGCATTTTATTTTTACAGCTCAAACTTAATGTAGAAAAAGATCTTTATATCGGAGAGTGTACGGGGCACCCTTTACACAAGTAACTCCG
>NW_007274394.1:0-664 GCF_000164805.1 Carlito syrichta | reverse complement strand
GGCAGAGCTGTGTAGCAGGGGTGGGGTTTCAGAGCTCCCTGGACTAGGAATTGGGGGCTGCTCTTTGGTATCTTTTTCTGTAGAATGATTTGATTTCCTTTGGGTATATTCCCAAGAGGGAAATTAGTGGGTCATATGGAAAGTCATTTTCTAGCTATTTCAGAAATCATCACACTGTCATTCAAAGAGGTTGCAGTAGTTTGCATTCCTACCAGCAGTGTAGCAGTTTCTTTTTCTCTGTATCGTCATCAGCATCTGCTATTGCTTGTTTCATTAATGATGGCCATTCTTACTAGAGTTAGGTGATATCTCCTTTTTTAAAAATTTATGATGTGTATATTTTATTTTTAAATTTTGAGTTGCAATTATGGGTTAGGTGTACAAATATACATTGTGCAGGTTCCCATGTTGATGAGATGTGCCCCCACCTCCCCATGTAGAGAGAGACCCCACCTCCCTGGTGCTCCCTGCTGCCACCCCTCCCCGTAGTTTCCCACCACTGTCAATCCTTTTATTATAGTATTATGGTAGTTGTGCAAGGTCCACTTTTGAGTGAGAACATGTGATACTCAGAACTCTGTTTCTGTGATAAATCACTCAGTATTATAAACTATAATTCCAGACAGGTTGAAGCAGAATTCATGATTATATTCTTCTTTATGGT
>NW_007274393.1:0-308 GCF_000164805.1 Carlito syrichta | reverse complement strand
TTAGTCCCCAATATTCCAATATACTGTTACTAATCTATACTTTTCACAGTAGACCAAAAGAACTACCAATAAGTTTATTATAAATAAATAGGTTAAAGCAAAGAACAGCAGGTACACAACCAATTATCTCCTTTGGGTAAATGATGAAAATCATGCAAGTAAGTGACTGGCAAGCAAAATTAGTAAATAAAAAAATCTACCTGTGGCAATTTGTTTCCCCATTTACTCTGAATAGGACTGTTTAACAATATATGTAGATTAAAATGTGAAACGTATAATCTGATTCTAACTTTGCCTGATGCATGTAG
>NW_007274392.1:0-475 GCF_000164805.1 Carlito syrichta | reverse complement strand
TGGCATCAGAACTGACACAGACACGTTGACTAATATAATACAGATTTTAGCAAGAGACCCACACATCTAAACTCAATTTTTGAAAGGAAGCCATAATGAATAACCTCTTAAATAACTGGTGTTGAGAAAAGTTGATATCCACATGCAAAGAATAAAAATGTACCCATATCTTACCCATTGTACAAGAATCAACTCAAAATGGTTTAAAAACTTAAATATAAGACTTGAAACTATGAGACTAATAGAAGAAAATACAGGAGAAAACTCCATGACATTGGTCTGGGCATTGATTGCTTGTATATAACCTGAAAAACACAGACAACAATAGCAAAAAACTTTCAAACAGCAAAGAAAACAATTAGAAGAGTGAAGAGACAATCTAAATGTACAGATTGGTAGAAAATATTTGCAAAGTATGTACTGGATAAGAAGCTAACATCCAAAAGATACAAGGAACTCAAACTACTCAATAATC
>NW_007274391.1:0-458 GCF_000164805.1 Carlito syrichta | reverse complement strand
CAGTCACTCCAAAAAAAAAAAAAAAAGAAAATAAATAAATAAATAAATAAAAAGAAATACTTGAACATCTTCCTAATCAGAAGTGAAAGACCTTCACAATGAAAACTACAAAACACTACTCAGAGAAAACCAAGAAGACACAAACAAATGGAAAAATATTCCATGTTTATGAATAGGAAGAATCAATATTGTTAAGATGTTTATTCTACCCAAGGCAGTCTACAGATTCAGCGCAATACCCATTAAATTACCAATGTCATTCTTCTAAAACCTGGAAATGACAAAGAAATACATATGAAAACACAAATGACCACGAATAGCCAAGACAAATCTTAGCAAAACAAAGTGGGAGGTGTCACACTTCCAGACTTTAAATTTTACTATAGGTCTACTATATTCAAAACAGCCTGGTATTGGTACAAGTACAGGCATATAGTCCAATAAACAGGTTAGATATC
>NW_007274390.1:0-708 GCF_000164805.1 Carlito syrichta | reverse complement strand
TAATACACAACTATTATTATTATTATTATTATTATTATTGAGTTGGAGTCTCACTCTGTCGCCCAGACTAGAGTACAGTGGCCGCTCCCAGCCACCGTAGCCTCAACATGCTGGGCTCTGGCGATCCTTCTGCCTCAGTCTTCCAAGTAGCTGTTACTACAGGCACGCGCTACCACACCCGGCTAATTTTTTGATTTGTTGTAGAGATGAGGTCTCACCTAGTTGCCCAGGCAGGTTTCGAACCCGCAGGCTCAGGCAATTCACTCACCTCAGCCTCCCAATGCACGGGATTACAGGCTGAGCCACCGAGCCCAGCTTCATAGATATTATTTTATACACATTTGCCTAATATTCCCTAATGGGATAAAATAAATAACTGTGAATCTCATTTTGTTTCATTTATTTAACATGTATTAAATACTTTACTGTGTGCCAGGCCCACTGTGGAAGATCACATATTTTTTTAAATGGCTACAACAGTATCTCCTATGCTTGTCATCATCCCATCCCATCTACAGGTATAGTCTAATCCCCTACCCTTGAATTTGGGTGGGCTTATGACTTGTCAGTGAAGGTGGTAGAAGTGTGTGACTTCCCCAGTCATAAAAGGTGATGTATTTTTCCCTTGGGAGCTGGTGTGCTTTATGCTGTAAAGAAGCCACAGAGAGAGACCACAGGGGGAAGCCTTGTACCTACCTGAAAAGAGAA
>NW_007274389.1:0-706 GCF_000164805.1 Carlito syrichta | reverse complement strand
CATTTTCTTTATCCAGTCCAGCTTCAATGGGCAATGTTGTTGGTTCCATATTTTTGCTGTTGTGAATAGAGCTGCAACAAACATACGTGTGCAGATATATCTTTTTGGTAGAATGATTTGAGTTCCTCTGGCTATATTCCCATTAGGGGAATTGCTGGGTCATATGGAAGATCAATTTCTAGTTCTTTTAAAAATGGCCACTTTGTCTTCCTGAGAGTTTACATAGTTTGCATTTCCACTAGCAGTGTAGAAGCCTTTCTTTTTCTCCACATCCTTGCCAGCATCTGTTGTTATTTGTATTTTAATGATGGCCATTCTTTTTTTTTTTGAGTTGGAGTCTCACTCTGTCACTCAGACTGGAGTGCAGTGGCCTCTCCCGGCCACTGCAGCCTCGACCTGCTGGGCTCCGGTGATTCTTCTACTTCAGCCTTTCAAGTAGCTGGAACTACAAGCGCGTGCTACCACACCCGGCTAATTTTTGATTTATTGTAGAGATGAGGTCTCGCCAAGTTGCCCAGGCGGATCTCGAAACCACGGGCTCTGGCAATGCACTCACCTCAGCCTCCCAAAGTGCTGGGATTATAGGCTGAGCCACTGAGCCCGGCCATGATGGCCATTCTTACTGGGCTTAGGTGGTATTTCAGTGTGGTTTTTGATTTGCATTTTTTTGATGATGCCTGAGGCTGAGCACTTTTTCAAGTGTCTG
>NW_007274388.1:0-754 GCF_000164805.1 Carlito syrichta | reverse complement strand
ATGAAAACAAAATCTGGTAGACAGGCCCATTCCACTAGATTGTTGGGGAAATGCATTCTGGGACAGTCGTTCTGAGGCCGGGCTTGACCAGCTCCATCAGAGTTGGGTTTTTTTTTTAATGGATGCATAATAGATATACATAAATGAGAAAGGACAGGCTAAGGTCATGAAGGATCAGTCTGCCCCTCACCACAACGGGTTCTAGAGAGGCTGTGGGAAGGCTCCTCAGGTCAGCTTCCAGTGTCCTTGTCCCTGATACTAAATGCTGCATTGTACAGTGGCAGTGAGGGGAATCATTGGAGCCTTGTAGTGAGAAGCTAACTTTTTTTCATCACAGGAAACTTGTTGCCTAGACTCTTTCAAAGTAAGGCACTATGAGATAGTCAGAAGATGAAGAGACAGGGAAATACTCAATGGCTGCTTTAAATAGGTGGACGAGCAACTGAAAACCATAGAGTAAAAGATAGGCAGGCAGCTGCAAAATTTACCTTGCTGAAATTTCTTCATATATATATATGAATATATATGTATGCATATGGCAACTATCAAATGGAAAAAAAATCTGAAAAGTCAATATGGTCCAGAAAAATAAAAATCAACTGCTATGATGCCAGGGACTCAAAGGCACTTCCCCAAAGATTAATTTGGAACTAGAAAGTAACATTTGTTGCTGGTTTTTTTAAAATGACGGCAGAGGGCTTAATCTTGTAATCGTAGGCTGCAAGTAAGTACTTGATATCTGCTCTAAATGACG
>NW_007274387.1:0-475 GCF_000164805.1 Carlito syrichta | reverse complement strand
AGCTCGCATGTTACTACTTGTATTTGGAGATAATTTTTAGATTATTCAGAGAAAGCTTTGGATGTCAAATGACTATGATCAGTGGGGACTCCTGTTTTACACTGTATTTCTATTTGATTTTTGAGATATTTATGTTTATATAAAGTCACTTTGGAAAAATTACTTGGAGAAAGTTATTTTTCAAATTTATCTAATTAGTTTCAAAGGAAATGTTAGCAGATGTTTGTTATTTTTAAGTAGAGGGATTATTTTTCAATTTTAAAAAATTTCCTTTTGTGTACTTTTTGTCTCCATTTGGCTGTCTGATAAGTATCTTTTTTACAAAAAGATCCAAACTTATTATTATTTTCCCAGTGTTCACTACCTCAGTTAATAGTTCAAATCAGGGAGGCCTCATTAATGCCTCTCTTTCCTGTATACCCTGCATTCAATCTACCAGCACAAGCTTTACTTTAAAAATATAACCAAAACTAGG
>NW_007274386.1:0-591 GCF_000164805.1 Carlito syrichta | reverse complement strand
CATACCTAACTTTGAACTATAACTATATATCAATTGCCTACGAACTTATCCTAAACGTAAAGTTTTATCACAAATTATATAAATCTTAAATCTTTAAACTATTGTCTTTTATACCTATTAATTACTTTATTTAATAATCTTATACCTAAGTTCTTAACACAACTATTATCTTATAATAATCTGTTATAAATCTTATCATTAATACTTAAAAATTATGAATTTACTTTATGTTCTAAAAAACTTAATTCAATACCATTTTACTTAAAATCTAAGCCTGATTTCCTGTTAGGGAAAACTATTTGTGTCTCAAAACCTGTCATGCCACTTAAGACAATGAACTGCACCGTTGCCATGACGACAGCCGGAGGCTGAAGCAGGTGGAGAGTCTCTGCACGTAAAAGAACGTTCTGCTTTGGCTAAAGGCAACATAACAAAACTATTATAGCAATTATAATGTTTTAACCTGAGGTGAAACAACATTCTGAAAAACCAGTATACCAGGAAATAATACCAGGAAATGACAGCTAAAAAATCTTAAGAGGAAAGACAGTTTAGAAAAAAAGAGATTTTAAAGTAATTCTGCTGCACGTT
>NW_007274385.1:0-602 GCF_000164805.1 Carlito syrichta | reverse complement strand
CCCTCACCTCAGCCTCCCAAAGATGCTGGGATGACAGGTTTAAGCCACTGCTCCTGGCTAGATATCACTTCTATCCAGTGATATGGTGCTGTTCATCTATGTCTTATTGATTTTCCACCTGCTGGATTTGTCCACTTATGATAGAAAGATGTTAAGTTCTCTGGCTACAATAGTGGTTCATCTGTTTCTCCCTGAAGTTTTTCTTGCAATTTGTCCTTGCAGCATATGTTTGACACTTGTTAGATGCATACCCATTAAGGATTTTTATGTCTTGTGGGAGCACTGACCCCTTTATCATTGTGAAATATTCCTCTTTGTCCCTGATAACTTTGCTTGCTCTGAAGTCTACTCTGTCTGAAATTAATATAGCTACTCACTCTTTCTTTCTTTTGATTAGTGTTAGTATGGTATATTGTCCTTCATCCCTTTCTTTTAATCTATGTGTATCTTAATACTTAATAAAATTTATTGAACACATAGTAGGTAACATTGTTTTTTTATCTTCACTTAGCCAATGTTTGTCTAAGTTATACTTAGATCATCAATATTTAAAATGATTATTAATATAGTCGGATCAACATTTACAATATTTTTAGTGTTTC
>NW_007274384.1:0-543 GCF_000164805.1 Carlito syrichta | reverse complement strand
AAATGGACTTGAACTCTTCCAAAACATGCATGACAAAATAGTTTTACTTTTTACAACTGATAGTATTACTTTGCAATCAATTAAAAAATAGATATTTTAGAGATTTTCTGTGATATAGATGCTGTTATTTTATATTTTACAATGCTCCTGTTGATTTTTCTGCTGTTGTTATGGGCTTTTAACCTTTTCTCCATAAAATGTTAAGCCAGGTGTCTGATTTTAAAATAAGGGTTAACAATGAATAAAAAATATGCAACTCAATATGTGGTTTTTGCACTTTGTGAACTAAAGAGAAGAAGAATCTTCTACTTCATACAGAATATATATTATATAATGTATATCTCTCCTGTTGGAGTGAGTGTGTGTGTGTGTGTGTGTGTGTGTGTGTGTGTGTGATTTTCTTGAAAGAGAAGGCATCAAGGAAGAGGAAATGGCAAATAGATATTTTGGACTGTGACCAAAAGCTTATGTTTAAATGTAGTTTTGCTTTTTTTAAAGAAAAAATACATATGTAGGAGTACAATTCTTTCTAGAGTAACTAAG
>NW_007274383.1:0-679 GCF_000164805.1 Carlito syrichta | reverse complement strand
AAGTGAGCTTTAGAAAGCAAACATCCAAAATAATTAAGATAATTTTGAAGAAAAACAAAATACCCTATCAGACATCAAAGACTTATAAAAGCAACAGTAAATAACACAATGTGGTAGTGATGGGCAGAATAGAGTTCCCAACAGACCAATACATATAGAGAATTTTCACAAGTCATGGAGACAACTACTAAAACTTTACAAACCAGCCAAAGAGATACCTATTAAATTAGTGGTGTTAAGAGAACTGGTTTTCTATTTTTTTTAAAGTTCCCTACTTACATCATATACAAAAATCAATTCCTGATGAGTGAAAAACTATATAAGAAAATAAAGTCTTTTCAATATTTAGAAGAAAATATAATAAAATATTTTTATGGCTTTGGAGCTTAAGAAGAATTTCTCATGCAATGTTTCAAAATGCAAACACAGGGGAAAATGTTTCAATTATAGCATATTAATTTTAAGATATCCTGTTCACTAAAAGCAACATTAAAAGATAAATGCAGGTGTAGAAAATATTTTCTTTTTTTTTTTTTTTTTTGAGTTGGAGTCTCACTCGGTCGCCCAGACTGAAGTGCAGTGGCCGCTCCCGGCCACCGCAGCCTCGACCTGCTGGGCTCTAGTGATCCTTCCGCCTCAGCCTTCCAAGTAGCCAGAATTACAGGCATGTGCTACCTCG
>NW_007274382.1:0-773 GCF_000164805.1 Carlito syrichta | reverse complement strand
TAAGATATAGCATAGTATTAAAGTACAATCACTAGATCATATAAAAATTAAAGCTTAGACACATGAAACTCATATGAATTATAGTAAAGTTTGGTAGTTTAAGAATAAGTTTTAACTGAGTTATAAGGCATTACGTTAAATCGTAATAGGATAATAGTATAACTAACAGCTAAGTCATTTAAGTAAACTTATAGATTATAGTATAGTGTTAAGTTGATAATATTAATCGTTAAAAATATTAGGAGTCAGTGAACTTGGATTGAACCTAGAGTTAACTTAGAAAGTTTTTGTATTAATCAGAGTTTAGAACAAAAAGTATAATATGAATGATTTATTGAACATTATGGAAAACACTTTGAATGATTTGTATTGAAATTGTGCACCTGTGACCTTAATGTAAGCATGACAGGCATCATGGAATTCGAATTGTTTGCTTGGAAATTGCAGATCTCGTGATGGTCTTGTGATGCATAGTTTGTAAAGCACGGAACTTGTACGCCCCCAGCAAGTGATTATCACACTGCTGGAGGGTATATAAAATGGTATATAAGTTGGAAGGAGTCCGAATAAAATTTGACTTCAGTCCTGATCAGACTGTTCCCAGAAGAACTGCCTCCAAGTGGTCTCTTCTCTCCGTCCAGATTCTCCAGTGTGGTCCTAACCCACCCTTGGTCGGAGCGGGTCTCCAACAGCTTTGGTGCCCACACCCAGGGACCTGACTCTGGTAATCATAAGTATATGTTCCCCAGTTTGTTTCTCTTGTTTCAGGATAG
>NW_007274381.1:0-673 GCF_000164805.1 Carlito syrichta | reverse complement strand
GGGCAACAGAGTGAGACTTCAACTCAAAAAAAAAATAGTTTGGGGATATACCGGAATAAAAAGGAGTAATAGAAAATCAGAAAATAATGAATTCACTTTTAAGCAGATTGAGGCCTTCTTTCTTATTTTTGAATAAAGGGTTCACTGCATTGAATTAACTTAAAGCAATGATATATATCAGAGAAAATGCTAAAATTAAGCTAATAATTTCATGGACAAAGTGTAACTACTACTTCTCATGTTTCTGAGATCTCTAAGTCATGCTATGAATATATCTTTTGATAAAGTAACTAATATTTTATTTCATTTTATTTCTTATTTTATTTTTTTGAGCTGGAGTCTCACTCCATTGCCCAGACTGGAGTGCAGTGGCACCCTCCCAGCCACCGCAGCCTCGACCTGCTGGGCTCCGGTCAAACTTTCACCTCAGCCTTCCAAGTAGCCGGAACTAGAGGCACACACCACCACGCCCAGCTATTTTGATGTATTGTAGAGATGAGGTCTCGCCAAGTTGCCTGGGTGGGTCTTGAACCTATGGGCTCAAGCAATCCTCTCCCTCGGCCTCCCAAAGCCCTGGGATTATAGGCTGAGCCACCGAGCCCAGACTAATATTTTATTAAGACTATATTTACCTACTATGTTTTGTAAATAAATCTGGTTTAATAATAAGATA
>NW_007274380.1:0-567 GCF_000164805.1 Carlito syrichta | reverse complement strand
AGAAATGAGGTCTCACCAAGTTGTCCAGGCAGGTCTTGAACCCGCGGGTTCAGGCAATCCACTCACCTCAGTGTCCCAAGACACGGGATTACAGGCTTAGTCACTGACCCCGGCTCTCCTCTAGATCTAATTTGCTCTTTTTTTCTAGTTTCCTGATGTGGAAGCTTATATTATTGTTTTATCTCTTTTTTTTCTAATACATGTATTCAATGCTATAAATCTCCCTCTAAGCACTGCTTTTGTTGCATGTCACACATTTTAATACATTGTATTTTCCTTTAAATTAAGTTCAAAATACATTTTTAATTTCTCTTGATATCACCTCATGACCCATGTGTTGCTTAGAAATGTGTTGTTTAACCTCCAAATATTTAAGAATTTTTCCAGTTTCTTTCGAATTTTGATCTGGAATAATTCCATTATGGTCTGAAAGCAGACATTGTATGATCTTATTCTTTTAGATGTCTTAAGGTGTGTTTTATTTTCCATAAACAGTCTTTGCTGAATATTTTATGTGAGGTTGAGTGTGTGATCTGCCGTTGTCAGGTGGAGAACTATAGTTATCAC
>NW_007274379.1:0-693 GCF_000164805.1 Carlito syrichta | reverse complement strand
TATTAGTTTTGGCAATTTCAATTCATTATAGTTCTCTATACAAAGATTAAAAATTTTATATGTTTTAAAATATCATTTACACCAAGAGCATGATGACAAGGTTATGTTTACACTTTTGTGGTAGGCAGAATAACTGTCCCCAATTGCAGTCTCTAAGGATGTCTGCACTCTAATCTCCAAGTTGGCAATGTGTTACCTTACATGGCAATAGAGGTTTTGCCAATGTAATTAAGGATACTGAACTTGAGATGAAAAGGTTATCCCACACTTCCAAAAGAAGTCCATTCTATCCTATAAATCCTTAAAAGTAAAGAAGACTTCTTGGTTTTGGTGAGAGAATAGGATGTGAAAAAAAAGAGGAGCAGAGAAACACAACTGGAAACAGACTTTCCTTGTGCTGCTGGCTCTGAAGAAGAAGGAGGGGACCAGGAGCTAGGGAATAATGGCAGCCTCCAGAAACTGGAGAAAGGAAGAATGCAGGTGCTCTCCTAGACTCTCCAGAACAAAAATCAGCCCTGCCAACATTCCGATCTCACACCAATGAGGCCCATGGTTGGCGTCTGCCCTCCAGAACTGTATACTAATCAATTTATATCATTTAAGCTATGAATTTGTGGTGACTTGTTTGAGAAGCAATGGAAAACTAACATGGGCAACTCCTCGGGTCACCTCCCATTGTGGTAGCATTTCTGG
>NW_007274378.1:0-735 GCF_000164805.1 Carlito syrichta | reverse complement strand
AAGGAACAAAAAGACTTTGATGCAACATGAAGAAAAGAAGCAGTTTGAGTTTCATTTAATATTTTGTTTTGTAATGATGCAGAACTGGAATTACCTTCTATATACAAACTAAATTATTATGACTCAAGGAAAATCTATGACAATAAAGTGCAACTTAAATTCTCAAAATGACTGGACTGTCAATTTAAAAAAAACTCACTGAGGTTTGTAAATGTTTTAATGTCTGTTTCATAATTTAACTCTCAAACTAAATTATCCTAGACTTGAGCCTGTACTACCAAATGAAGCCTACTCATTCTGTGCGCTGTTTTGGAATCTTAAAATCACGGCATACAAATGAAACCTTAGAAGTCATCCTAGTCCACAACTTGCCTGCTGGGAAAAGATCCCTGACAGACATTTTCACTTTTTTTCTTTGAGTTGGAGTCTCACTCTGTCACCCAGACTGGAGTGCAGTGGCCGCTCCCGGCCACCGCAGCCTCTACCTGCTGGACCCTGGTGATCCTTCTGCCTCAGCCTTCTGAGTAGCTGGGACTCCAGGTGCGCGCTACCACACTCGGCTCATTTTTTATTTATTGTAGAGATGAGGTCTTGCCAAGTTGCCCAGGCGGCTCTTGAACCCGCGGGCTCAGGCAATCCATTCACCTCAGCCTCCCAAAGGCGCAGGATCACAGGCTGAGCCACCGAGCCCGGCTGAAATTTTCACTTTTTAAAAGGCTCTAATTGACAGGGCAT
>NW_007274377.1:0-689 GCF_000164805.1 Carlito syrichta | reverse complement strand
TTCATTTGTGTAGATTTTTCTCTCTTGTCCCTTTAGTGGATCAAGTTCATGAGATCTAATCTCCAGCCTCTCTCCTCTCTTTCTATTGCAGGCAGTTAGCTTGTTGCTAACTGTGACACTAGTCACTATTCAGCATAGGGGAGGGGCTTTGTCTCCTGTTAATGATGTCACTGTGGGAACCAAGGTGGAGGCTCTGCTAGGTGGGCGGGGCAATGAGATGTAAATATGCCTTGAAAATGGCAGAGGTGGTGGTTTTACGTTCACTTTTAGGTGGCTCCTGTGGGTTCCTAAGTGGGACCAGCTTCACAGCTGGGCGCTGGATCTGGTCTGCATCCAGCCAACTGGGGTGGAGGACAGGGTTGGGCATTTCCTCCTCTGGAGCTGGAAGCCTGCAATCGGCACCTTACACCAGCTTGGGGTTCTGCCCCCTTACACAGGCTTGTGGTCATGCATGCTGAGTGCCTCAGCCAGGGTGGGCCAGGGGCTTCCAATCTTCAAAGCTCGAGAGGGCCAGTGGTGGCTCTGTGTCCCTCCCAGGGCACTTTAGCCAGAAATGGGACCAGTATCTCTAAGGGGCGGGCACTCAGAGCCTCCCTGCATGACCGGCAGCTTCGTGCTGGGTGCTGGTCTCCACGCTGTGGCCAGGGATGGAGTTGTGATCTGGGATTTGGAATTCCCCAGCCAGCCAG
>NW_007274376.1:0-607 GCF_000164805.1 Carlito syrichta | reverse complement strand
GTTCGTAGTTTGAGATCAGTCATTCTGGGGGCTTTTCATTGTTTGCATTCTGAAGTCAGTTTTCTCAGTGTCTGACCTCCCAGGAGTCTGTAATATACCCATATTCTTCTTTTCATTTTTCTTCATTTGTGCAGATTTTTCTCTCCCCCTTTCCCTCCCCTTCTTTAATTCTGTTTTTCAGGAAATGTGGGATTGCTTTTACTTCTTTTTGTCCAATCTCCTGTTCTTCCTTATGAGCATCCTCTGGCTTTGTTCACTTTTGAGGCTGGACTGTGGGTTGGGGCTGTATTTTTTTACTGTTTTGAGATTTAGTTGAGGGGGGAGCTCTGATTCAGAATTTATCAGCAGATCCCAGTATCCACCAACAGGTGTATGGGTTCACTGGAACCCACTTCCCCCACCTTACAGTCTGTCAATGCAGTGGGGTTTAGGTTTGCTCCCTGGAACTAAAGGAGGCAAGAAAAAGGAAAATAATGGAATAAGGGGGGTAAAGAAGAGATTGGAGAGAGAGGACTAAGAGGGCAAACAGACATACACACCAACTAATGAATAGAAAGTGACACAAGGCCAGAAAAGAGTAAAAAGCAAACAAATAAAGAAGATCCCT
>NW_007274375.1:0-749 GCF_000164805.1 Carlito syrichta | reverse complement strand
CCATTGCTTTTTTGGAGATTATCAGTGTGACTGCAGTTTTTCTGGTTACCATTTTACAGAAAAAATGAGGTTTATGGGTAGGTCATTTTTAAGACCTTGTAAACTCTTTGTCTAGAAAATGGAACAAATGCCAGTAAGAATTTTAAAGGACTGTTAAAGCCTCATGAAAAACTAAACTAGCAGTTAAAGTAAAAGGTGGTAGTCAGTAAGAAAGTCTGAAGACTAAGATTAAGCTCGTAACTATCAACTTTAGGGCTGTGTTGGGTACTATATACTTGACACATGTAAGAGTTGATGTATTTGATGGTGGTGATCATGGTCTTAAGAAATTGTTGGGTGTATTCCAAAGCAGTGTCTTAATTGGACGGTGAGCAGAAAACCACTTGCTAGTTTCTGGAAATGTAAATTGACAGACTTCAATCACTTCTGTTCAATTTGGAATTAAAGTTGGGGATGAAAAATACTTGAGCGAAAAACCTCTAACCCCAGTTCAATGATGAGTGAATCACCAGAAAATCTCCATTGAGCGACCGTCCACAGAAGTCATGAGCAGCACTCCTCAGAAAGGTCAAAAGGATCAAGGTCATCCAAAACAACAGAAGTCTGAGAAATGGTCACAGCCAAAGGGGATGCTGAGGAAACAAGATGACTGAGTGTAATTTAGATCTTGGATGGACTCCTGGAATGGAAAAGGGACATTAGGAAAAAACTGAGGAAACTTGAATACAGGTTGGGCTTTAGTTAATAAC
>NW_007274374.1:0-593 GCF_000164805.1 Carlito syrichta | reverse complement strand
CAATATCTTTAAAGTTTGCCTAGAAGCTGCTTTATGAAAGTTGGTGCTCCTATATTGTGTGTATAGATGTTTAGGACGGCTCTTTTCTTGTTGATAGATTGAAACATATTATCATTGTATAGAGACCTTCTGTATGTTTTTTAAATTTTTTGATAACTTAAAGATTATTTATCTGATATCAACATCACATTCCTGCTCTTGTGTTCCGTTTGTCTGAAATTTTGCTTCTCATCCTCTTACTTTTGAGTCTGTGAGTGTCCTTTCTGGTGAGATGAGTCTCTTGGAGACTATATATTGTTGCCTCATGATATTTTATCCATTTTCCCATTCTATGTCTTTTCAGTGATGCCTGTAGTCCATTCACATTCAGACTAATTACTGAAATGTGAGAGTTTATCCCTGTTATGAGGTTCTTATAGAGTTGTTGTTGTTCCTGTTTGTTGGTTGTCTTTCTTTTATTTTGGAGTTGATTTATGTGTGTTTTTAATCATTTTCCTGCATTCTTTTGATGAACATTGTCATTTTTTTCCCTTCTGTGTTTCATACTTTTTAAGTGTTTCTTGTAGAGCTGGTCTAGAGGCATCGTAAGTTCT
>NW_007274373.1:0-689 GCF_000164805.1 Carlito syrichta | reverse complement strand
ATGATGATGATGATGATGATATGGCCCTTGAGATGCAATTCTTGAGAAAACAAGTGTCAGCCCTCAAACTGCTAGTCACGAGATGTCGTTGAGCACAGAACCCGAGGATGCGACCTTGAGAAAGCAGATATAGGCAGCAAAAGCGGCAAGTGACGGGGTGCTGTCGAGGGAGAGCGGTCAGCTTCACGGGACACCGGAGGCTGACATCCCGTCCGCGAGGTTCACGTAGTGAATTATTGTAACAGGGGCCCTCCCACCTCTTCCCCCGGGGAAGCCTGTCACTCACCTTAGGGGACACCCGGAGGTCGCCTCCATCGGCTGCCTGGCGATGTCTCGGTGTCTCACATCAAGGCTCAGGTGGAATCTGCCGCATGTGTTTCCATCCCGGGCGCCCACATCGCGGGACTCTGTGAAGCAGCCCTGAAGCGCAAGCTGGACTTCAAGTCTGTGACTCACCCTCCCTCAGCTGATTGGGGGATAGGGCCGGTGATGAAACACGCACTCACAAGCACACATCACCTTCTCACACACGCGCATATCCCCAGAACAATGAATTTTGTAGTAGAACATAAATGCCGTATCTTGGGAAATATTTTCACTTCACAATTTGAAACGATAACTCGTTCAATCTTCAATGATTAACCCTTAGGTTAAATGTGCAGCTTTTTTTCCTCACAACATCGAAAATG
>NW_007274372.1:0-471 GCF_000164805.1 Carlito syrichta | reverse complement strand
CAGCCTCAACAGAGCCCACTCAGAGAAGAACTGCTTACACCAGCCCTGCAGAAGTGGTGAGGGGCACAGGGTGCCACCCCCTCCCTCTCTGCTGTTCCCAGGTCCATCTCCCCACACAGCCCCTGGTATTTCCATGACCCAGAGGAGTTTTAAAAATAAAAGGTAATCCCAAAAACTTTGGGAGGTCAAGGCGAGAGGATTGCCTGAGCCCAGTGTTTTGAGACCAGCCTGGGCAATTTGGTGAGACCTCGTCTCTACAATAAATCAAGAAATTATTGTAACCCACCTGGGCAACTTGGCGAGACCTCATCTTTACAATAAGTCAAAAATTAGCTAGGCGTGGTAGAGTATGCCTGTAGTTCCAGCTACTTGGAAGGCTAAGGTGGGAGGATCACCGGAGCCCAGCAGGTAGTGGCTGCGGTGGCCGGGAGTGGCCACTGCACTCAGTCTAGGCAACAGTGAGACTCCAAC
>NW_007274371.1:0-815 GCF_000164805.1 Carlito syrichta | reverse complement strand
AAACTAGCCCCTGCACTTGAATCAACCAAAGGAGGTATACCTGGCAAACTGTCAAAAGTTAGAAATTCAGTAGAAAGCTTAATCTGATGAATCCATCATGAAAATGAACAGGTAAGGAGTGTCTTATGTATGTCTCGGCATCTGCCATCAATAATGATAAAATGCTTTGAAAAAATCCACAAGAAAATATAGTTAATTTATGAATGGAATACTTTGACTAAGAATTATGGTAATTAGTTTTAAGTAGCATGGTGTGATAAAATCGATTATGAATATAAACCAAATCAAAATAAAATATTCATATGAGGAAAATAAAGTGATTAGACTTCCATCCCCAACTGCATTTCATACGTAACACTTTTTAATCGTAAAAAGGATGTAGGTTTAATCAACTCTTCAGTCATATGAAAAAATAATTCTACTAGCTGATTTGTGATGATATTGAGGGTAAAGTTGCCTCAATGTATATATACTCCCAATCATTTTGTGAAAGGCTATCCTAAAGAAATAAATCAGTTTCAGAAAAGGAAAGGCTTGATTTGGCAGTTAAAAAATTACAAATAATTTCACAAGCCTTCACAAGCAAAATGCTCTAATCACAAGTTCTCATTTCTGTAAACAGCTTCAGGCAATTTTCTGCAGCCTGTTACAAGATAAAACAATCATTTGTAAAACAAAGTATCTCTCTAAAGGCTTTGTAAGCAAAAGCAAGGTCAAACAAGAATGTGTGGTTTAGCCAACTGCAACTGTAAAAGACCCCCCCCAAACCCAAATCAAATTGTACTTAAGCCCAACCCCACTGAGCAGTGGGGCCG
>NW_007274370.1:0-575 GCF_000164805.1 Carlito syrichta | reverse complement strand
CTCCCATCCCACCCCCAGAAGAAGGGGCAAATACATACAGCTATCTGTATGCAAAACAAAAACAAAGAAAGAAATGAAAACAAAATCTGGTAGACAGGCCCATTCCACTAGATTGTTGGGGAAATGCATTCTGGGACAGTCCTTCTGAGGCCGGCTTGACCAGCTCCATCAGAGTTGGGTTTTTTTTTTAATGGATGCATAATAGATATACATAGATGAGAAAGGACAGGCTAAGGTCATGAAGGATCAGTCTGCCCCTCACCACAACGGGTTCTAGGGAGGCTGTGGGAAGGCTCCTCAGGTCAGCTTCCAGTGTCCTTGTCCCTGATACTAAATGCTGCATTGTACAGTGGCAGTGAGGGGAATCATTGGAGCCTTGTAGTGAGAAGCTAACTTTTTTTCATCACAGGAAACTTGTTGCCTAGACTCTTTCAAAGTAAGGCACTATGAGATAGTCAGAAGATGAAGAGACAGGGAAATACTCAATGGCTGCTTTAAATAGGTGGACGAGCAACTGAAAACCATAGAGTAAAAGATAGGCAGGCAGCTGCAAAATTTACCTTGCTGAAATTCTC
>NW_007274369.1:0-681 GCF_000164805.1 Carlito syrichta | reverse complement strand
CAGGAAACTCTTAATCAGGCTTAAAAATAAATTTGATATTGACAGAGTCCAAATTTTCTTACACTTAGTCATCAGAGGCACAATATAATACATGTATTGGGTTCTTTAAGCCAATATGTCCTAAAATTTCTTAGAATTGACTTGTGCCTTGCAGACAAAAATATTAAGTAAGGCTTAATCATTTTAAAATACTGTGTGCATACTACAGCTTTTCAGATGGTTAGAGGATCCACTGATTTTTAAAGTTTCCTTCAAGGCACTCTAGAAATGGAAATAGCTTACCAACAAAGTGATACACTTTGAAAAAAACAAATACAAGATTCCTAGAAACCCATGTATTTTTTTTAGAATGTTGACATTCCCTTAACAAACTTACACATTAGGTTTCTTGAAAAGTTACTGTTTTGATTTTGGGAGTAATTATCATATCTACCTGAGCATTTATATATAGCAGAAGGCAAAATATATGCCATTACTGTAGCATGCAAATATCTGTAGCTTTAACTCTAATGGTTTATGCTATCCCTCTCTGCTGTATTCCCAATGCCACTAGCCAAGACCAAATAGTGTTCCATTAACTCACCTGATTAAGCTCTACTCCCTAATTTTTTTGCTATAGTATTTCATCACGTAATCCATCCTTTGCTTGATTCATAAAAACTCAAATTGATCATGTCACCT
>NW_007274368.1:0-409 GCF_000164805.1 Carlito syrichta | reverse complement strand
CAAAAATATTAATGGAGGAACCCAAGGCACCTGCTTTACCTGTGGGCAAATGGTCCATTTCAGCAGGGAATGCCCCGCACATAATCCCTATTCAGGACCACCCTCCAGAAGGGGTCGCATTACATCTATGTGCCCATGATGCAAGCGAGGTATTCACTGGGCTAATGAACGCCATTCCAGGATGGATGCAAATGGAAATCCCCTGTCGGGAAACTTCTTGAGGGGCCAGCCCCTGGCCCCTTAAGCAATTGTGGCTATGTCCATTTACTCCCTGGTGGAAGCCCTTCTAGCTGCAACAAGTCACCACCCCCACGTGTACTTGGAAAGTCCATTCAAGTTTCCACATGGCTTACTAGGTCTCTTCTCAAGGGGGGGGCTGGGACCAAAGGATTTTAAAAATTCTTTTTGT
>NW_007274367.1:0-629 GCF_000164805.1 Carlito syrichta | reverse complement strand
AGGGAGGGGCAAGGCCACTGTAGGGGATGGAGTTCCAACAAGAACATCCTGCTCATTTATCTGTAGAGTGCTTACAGCCGGGGGTGTGTATACCAGCTCTCTGCCAGCACGTGGCTTTGTGGGAAGGTTGACCCCTCCCTGGGGTTGGTTTCTGACATGGACTGTATTGACAATGTCTGTGCAGACCACATGGACTGTGAGGTGAAGGGCTATGTTGTGGGACAATCAGGCTCCATTCCATCTCCCATTACACTAGGTCACATGGACATCTGAGATAAAGCAGTCATCTGGCTTGTTGGGGATTTTTCAGATTTTAGTACTGAAAGTTCTGAGCCCTCAAACTCCTCCATCCCAGCAAGTCAGGACCGCTAGTCACCCTTTGCATTCCAGTCAGTGTGAACTAAGTTCTTAGGGTGTTCCCAAAGAAGTGTCCTTTGCTCGTTTGGTTGGCTGCAACTTAATGCTCAGGAGATAACTAAGCCACTTATCTCCCATACATTAATGTCACTTAGACAGAACTCTAGCTTTGAGTCAGGGGTGGAGGACTCTGCCCAGCAGGAGGTTTTTCAGGCCCAGGTACAAGCATCTGCTATAGGAAGAAACCCCCATATGGGTTCATGTGAGGCAGG
>NW_007274366.1:0-670 GCF_000164805.1 Carlito syrichta | reverse complement strand
CATTGTGCTCTGTCAGATCTTCCCGGTGCCAACCCAGGTCAAGAAGCTGGCACGGGAGCCCTATGGGCAGAGTGCAAACTCGTAATATCTTCCCCCAGAGTTGCATGACACCAACGCAGTCATTCTTGAGCTGGGTCTCCTTGGTAGGAAAACTTCGTTATTATTATCGCTGTTATTATTATGAGTTAGGGTCTCACTCTGTTGCCCAGGCTGGAGGGCATTGGCATTATCATGACTATCACAGCTCACAGCAGCCTGGACCTCCTGGACTCAGATGATCCTTCCACCTCAGCTTCCCAAGTACCTGGGACTACAGGCTCACGTAATCACAACTGGATAATTTCATTCATGCATTCATTCATGTATGTATGTATGTATGTATGTATGTATAGAGGTGAAGTCTCACTATGTTGCCCAGGCAGGGCTTGAACTCCTGAGCTCAAGCAATCTGTCGTCTTCGGCTGCCCAAAATGGTGGAATTACAGGCACAAGTCATCCTGCTGGACATTCAGTAGGAAAGGTTTCTGTTCCTCTAACTTCCTGGTAGAAATTACTGATTACAGCCAGAAGTGGCACAAGATAAGGCTGTTTCCAAGGAGGACCAGCATCCTCTCCTGAAGGGCAGAAAGTGACCTCTGTGCCTCATCTGGTGCAGGAAGCAGAATGTGAG
>NW_007274365.1:0-615 GCF_000164805.1 Carlito syrichta | reverse complement strand
TAATTATAAGACTAATACCGTTTAGAGATATTTTCTTAATTTGTCTATTAAGTGGGAACACATTGTAATGCATCGACCCAATTCAAACTGGACCACAGTGGAAAGATATTTGTATGTTGGCCAATTTCGCATACCGTGATTTCTCTTAATTCTTTTCCCATCAATATTTCCCTAACACATACTTTCTCCTCCAGTTTTTCTTTTGCTGTAAATTTTTCACATCTTAGCTATCATAACTCACTTTTGTATTATAAGAGCTCTTATCTGCACACAGATTTTTATGCTCCTTTTCCCTTTTGCCAAGATTATGGAATTATTTGTGAGAAAAGAAAAATTACTGCTCCTGTATAGTGACTTCTACCCACCACTGCAGGTGAAAGTAGAGACAGTGAGAAACATTCACTGACTTGGATGAGGCCGAAGTCACCTGTAACTACTCTTCAGTCGTGTGATGCTCACAGTCCAGGTTGTCTGTTACAGTCTCCCAGGGCTTTAAAAAATCTGGATGCCTGACCATGTCCTAGGATAACTAAATCAACTTCTGGGAATGGGAACCAGGCCCCTGTTGTGAAACCTCTTTTTGTGACTTTAATGTGCAGCCCAGGTGCAGACTTG
>NW_007274364.1:0-572 GCF_000164805.1 Carlito syrichta | reverse complement strand
TATATTTGTCTCAAAATTGTAGCTCTTCCCTAGTGTTCTCTGTCTCAAAAATGACTCTCATCTGTTAAGTTGCACAAGCCAGAAATCTTGGTTTGTCTCTGTCTTCTACTCTGCACAGTGAAATATGTCAGGTCTATCACAAATCTCTCAAACAAATCTATTTTTCCCATCCACACTTCTACCACCCCAAATCAGGTGGCCATTTTCTCTGTCCCAGGCTCTTATTCTCTCCAATCTATTCCCCATTGAGCAAATAAAGTAATTTTCTGAAAATAAAAATTGATTGCTGTCACTTTCCTGCTTACCTCAATCATTCCAAATCTCCTTAACTCCTTGACACAGTTGATTATGCCTTTGTAGTCTGTACTCATTTCTTGACTGTCTATTTATATGAGTTCAGTTCTTTATAAAACTTTGACTTCATCTTGCCTCTAGACTTCTCTGCATGTTGTTTCCTTGGCTTGCAACACTCTCCATGATCTCTTGTGTTTTGTTTCTTCATACTCATTTTTGTCACAACTTAAAATACATTGTCTATGAAAAGCTTCCATGAACTTGAGACAAGGTTATGG
>NW_007274363.1:0-343 GCF_000164805.1 Carlito syrichta | reverse complement strand
TACAAATGCTATCAACATCAATTTTGGTTTTAAAGTATTAAGTTATAACTTTTGATAGTCAGTCAGTCTTGTGTATAACCACTGTCAGAGAATACATGTGTACTACTTATGTACTCTAAGGAAAAGCCTAACAGTCAGTCAAAATTTTGCCAGGTGCTTTAGTCAGGATTCCTACTCTGCCCATGTTCAAAGACTTTAGTCAGAATTCTTACTATGGGATAAGACCTATATTGAGGGGAATCTTGATGAGGAAATTAAAGTGTATTAAGTGTTCCTTACTGTGTGGCAATCATGGCCACGGAACCAAATATTTTAAATGTTACTGAATAGCATAATTTTCTCA
>NW_007274362.1:0-706 GCF_000164805.1 Carlito syrichta | reverse complement strand
CACTGATGGTGGGAGTGTAACTAGTGCAACCTCTGTGGAAAGCAGTGTGGCGATCCTAAAAGCTTTAAAAATTGGCCTTCCATATGACCCTGCAATCCCCCTACTGGGAATATACCCTGAAGAACACAAATCACTCTATAAAAAAGATACCTGCACACGTATGTTTATCGCAGCATTGTTCACAATAGCAAGAACCTGGAAACAACCATGCTGCCCATCAAAAGAGGACTGGATTAAAAAAATGTGGTACATATACACGATGGAATACTACGCAGCCATAAAAAAGAACAAAATCATGAATTTCGCTGCAACCTGGATGGAACTAGAGTCTATAATACTGAGTGACCTCTCACAAAAACAAAAATCCGAATATCACATGTTCTCACTCATATAATGGACCTTGAACATCCAATGCAATACTATAAGAAAATGACTGATGGTACTGGGAAACTATGGGGGGGAGGGGGATGGGATTAACAGTAGCAAATATCTGTTGGGGGATGGGAAAACACTTCTTATCTACAGGGTGCCTGAATGAAACGTCATTGTACACCTAACCCTTAACTGTACCCCACAAAACCATAATAAAAAATACTGATTAATGAAAAAAAATAGTATTACACGTTGTGCCCATCCTCCCTATTTATCTGATCACCTGTGAGTGATTTTTTTTTTTTTTTGGTTTTTCTTGGGAAAAATGTCCTCA
>NW_007274361.1:0-378 GCF_000164805.1 Carlito syrichta | reverse complement strand
CAGGGTGGGTGGCTGGAACCACACCCAATGTGCAATCAGGATGGTCCCCAAGAAAGTGATGAGGGTATTGGGGGGAGTTGTCCTCTCTTGTATTATCTGACCCCAGCAGACCCCAGGGGCCATTTCTGAAAATTGTTGAGACCAGACCCTTGATTTGAAATATCATAAGCGTTTTGATCACAAGTACATCTCAGTTTTAAGATCTGTGATGAGGCTGGGCTCAGTGACTCAGCCTGTCATCCCAGCACTTTGGGATGCCAAGGTGAGTGGATTGCCTGATCCCATGAGTTCAAGACCAGCCTGGGCAACTTGGCAAGACCTCGTCTCTACAATAAATGAAAAAATTAGCTGGGTGTGGTGGTGCACACCTGTAGTTCG
>NW_007274360.1:0-321 GCF_000164805.1 Carlito syrichta | reverse complement strand
AAAAAAAATTATACAAAAAGCTGACTAGAGCCACAATCTAACAAAATTACAGTGGAGGGCAAGTATAAAGTCATTACTTGCCTGGATGTAGAAGTAGATTTTATTTCAGAGCAAACTTTATACATATCTACTATACTTAGGGTAGTTGGTCAAGTCTGCTGGCTGGGGAAGATCCACGTGAGAAATGGAGCCACTGGGAAAGGGCAGGAGGGTTTTTGAAGGTGACTGCATTTATAACAGATAATCTGTAATTTAAATATTTGATATCTGGAAAACTCAACTTGCCTTTATCACAGGTGTTCTATCGCCACCTAATTCAGG
>NW_007274359.1:0-549 GCF_000164805.1 Carlito syrichta | reverse complement strand
TAGAGAAGAGATCTCGCTGCCCAGGCGGGTCTCGAACCCGCGGGCTCAGGCAATCCACTCACCTCAGCATCCCAAAGGCGCGGGATTACAGGCTGAGCCACCGAGTCCAGCTGTATTTTTCTTTTTAATAATTAATTATAATTATATCAATATATAATTATATAATTTTGAGTCTCCAACTCAAAAAAAATGCATTTGCCATCCTCCTTGATTTGCAGGACTGCCTCAGTGGTTTTGTTTGCTGGGAAAAGCCTCACAACCTGTGCCTCTTCTATTGACCCTTACTTTGAATTCAAAGATTCTATTTAAGAGTTTAATATATGAGGATTTCTTTGATTCCTCCTCAGTTCTACTTAGTTTCACAGAGAAAAAAATTGTTTGAATAAGTGAACAGGGGTTCAAGATAAAATAATCAAAACGAATTTCTAATCTTTATTTTTATGATAAATTTATGAGTAACTTGTACTAGTCACCTATGTATGATTACAATCCTTTGCATGTCTTAATTTTTGCTTTGTAGCCCATTATGTTGGCATTAATGGGCATATT
>NW_007274358.1:0-632 GCF_000164805.1 Carlito syrichta | reverse complement strand
CAAAACAGCTGGGCATGGTAGCATATGCCTGTAGTTCTGCCACTTGGATGTCTGAGGCAGAAGGGATCACTGGAGCCCAGTGGATCAAAGCTGGGATGATCATGAGTGTGCCACTGCACTCCTGCCTGGGCGACAATGTGAGACTCCATCTCAAGAAAAAAAATTAAACACACACACACAGTCCTTCTCATTCCCTGTTGTCTGACACTTCTCTCACTCATATATTCACATGTTTTTCCCACACCCTACAGGCATTCTGCTTAGGTGATCCCAGCACCATGAGATGTTGCCTTAAAACTCAAATAAAGTCTACCCACCAGGATCAAAATGGAAGAGCAATGGGATTTTGTGTAATGAGCCAATAATATCACATGGATCACATCAAGGAATGTGCAAATTAGTACAAGAAGTAGATGTGTAGGCAAGCAGTATTGTTACAGGAATAAGTGTACAAAAGAGATATGTATAAAGTATTGAAGTACCACAAAGAAAAGTGTGGGCAACTATACTTGGGGAGTTTTAAAAAATAAAAAAGCAAGATGCTTAAGCTGTGTCTTGAAAGATGAGTTGGGAGCCGGGCTTGGTGGCTCAGCCTGTAATCCCAGTGCTTTGGGAGGCTGAGGTGAGTGGAT
>NW_007274357.1:0-390 GCF_000164805.1 Carlito syrichta | reverse complement strand
ACCTGACCACAGGGTAGACCTCCGGGGCTCAGGCAATCCTCCCAAGCGGCTGCAACGAAAAGCCTATGTCTCCAAGCCCAGCTCATTGATGACATTTTGGAGATAGAGATGAGGCTGCCTGATGTTACACAGTCATGTTTCAACTCCTGGGCTCCAGCAATCTTCCGTCCTCAGTCCGCCAAAGTGCTGGATGACAGGTGGGAGATTCCATGCCTGGCCTACCCTTAGCGGGAGTGGTTTTGGTCCACAATGAAGTGTGCTTTGATTGCGGGGATACGCTTCCTAGCTGTCCATAGCCAACGATTTAGCTTGCTTCCCTTAGGGTTCTATGAGTTTCCTTTACTTCTCACCACCAACATTCACCACTCAACTGTGCGGAGAGCACCCTGG
>NW_007274356.1:0-793 GCF_000164805.1 Carlito syrichta | reverse complement strand
AGCTGGGCATGGTAGCATATGCCTGTAGTTTGCCACTTGGATGTTGAGGCAGAAGGATCACTGGAGCCCAGTGGATCAAAGCTGGGATGATCATGAGTGTGACACTGCACTCCTGCCTGGGCGACAATGTGAGACTCCATCTCAAGAAAAAAAATTAAACACACACACACAGTCCTTCTCATTCCCTGTTGTGTGACACTTCTCTCACTCATATATTCACATGTTTTTCCCACACCCTACAGGCATTCTGCTTAGGTGATCCCAGCACCATGAGATGTTGCCTTAAAACTCAAATAAAGTCTACCCACCAGGATCAAAATGGAAGAGCAATGGGATCTTGTGTAATGAGCCAATAATATCACATGGATCACATCAAGGAATGTGCAAATTAGTACAAGAAGTAGATGTGTAGGCAAGCAGTATTGTTACAGGAATAAGTGTACAAAAGAGATATGTATAAAGTATTGAAGTACCACAAAGAAAAGTGTGGGCAACTATACTTGGGGAGTTTTAAAAAATAGCAAAGCAAGATGCTTAAGCTGTGTCTTGAAAGATGAGTTGGGAGCCGGGCTTGGTGGCTCAGCCTGTAATCCCAGTGCTTTGGGAGGCTGAGGTGAGTGGATTGCCTGAGCCCGCATGTTCAAGACCCACCTGGGCAACTTGCCAAGACCTCATCTCTACAACAAATCAAAAATTAGCCAGGTGTGGTAGTGCACACCTGTAATTCCAGCTACCTGGAAGGCTGAGGCAGAAGGATCACCAGAGCCCAGCAGGTTGAGGCTGTGATGGCTGG
>NW_007274355.1:0-682 GCF_000164805.1 Carlito syrichta | reverse complement strand
TACCTGCCTTTGCGATGTCTTGCTGTAACTCCCACTTATTGGCCGGGTGCAGTGGCTCATGCCCGTCACCCCAGAACTTTGGGAGACAGAGGCAAGAAGATCGCCTGAGTCCAGGGGTTCAAGACTGGCCCGGGCAACTTGGCAAGACCTCATCCCTACAATAAATCAAAAAAATCAGCCAGGTGTGGTGCCGTGCATCTACGGTTCCAGCTACCCGGAAGGCTGAGGTGGAAGGATCACCTGAGCTCAGAGGTCGAGGCCGTGGTGTCTGTGAGACTGTCACAGAACTCCTGCCTGAGTGACAGAGTGAGACTCCAACTCACAAAAAACAATCCCACTTGTAAGTCACAAAATGTGGCATTTGATTTTCTGCTCTGGAAACACAGGATTTGGACAGATGCCTGTAACCTGTATCTCTAGCAAGAGAGAGCTGAGTGCTGTCTTCAGAGAATCCCGTCCTGCCCTTTCCACGCTATGCACTTCCCCCGACCCCAGAATGACCAGAGCAGCTAACGTGCCTCACGCTGTGCAGAGTCACTCATGAGTAACCAGAAAGCAGGAAAAGGCCCTTTGGAAGACCTCTCCAGTCAGCTCAGCTGATGAATATGAAAGCCTTGAAACACTGGGGGTGAAAACTCGGGTCCCTTGGTTGAATAAGAAAGGAAAGTTACTCTGGTGTGTG
>NW_007274354.1:0-525 GCF_000164805.1 Carlito syrichta | reverse complement strand
CCCTGACAGTTTCCCATTAGTGCCAATACTTTCTCATAGTATTATAGTTGGTCAAGGTCTGCTTATGAGAGAGAACATATGGCACTCTGTTCTTTGTTTCTGTGATTGACTACGGAGTGTCATTGACTCCAAATCTATCCAAGTTGCTGCAAAGTCCATATATTTGTCCTTCTTTATGACTGCATAATAATCCATTGTGTATATGTACCATATTTCTTTTATCCAGTCCAGCCTCGATGGGCAACATTGTTGGTTCCATGTTTTTGCTATTGTGAATAGAACTGCAACAAACTTATGTGTGCAGGTATCTTTTCTATAGAATGATTTAAGCTCCTCTGGGTATATTCTCAATAGGGGAATTGCTGGGTCATATGGAAGATCAATTTCTAGTTCATTTGGAAATCGTACATTTTCTTCCAAAGAGGCTGCCCTAGTTTGCATTTTCACCAGCACTGTAGAAGCATTTATTTTTCTCCACATCCTTGCCAGCATCTGTTGTTGTTTGTTATGTTAATGATGGCCATT
>NW_007274353.1:0-365 GCF_000164805.1 Carlito syrichta | reverse complement strand
TGGGGACTTTTAGATATATAAAAGTACTTTGCTTATTTATCGCATGATACAGATTATCCAAGACATGCAGCCATCCTTAAGACACCCACTTTAATTTTCTCATCATATCTGTGGACCAGGAATTTGGAAAGAACGCTGCAGAATGGCTTGTTTCTGCTCCATGATGTCAGGGGTCTTGGAGCAGAAACAAGACCCAATGGTCAGTCAAGAATTCTGTAGAGCTGTGTGACCCAATACCCCAGCCACTGGCTTAGGCCCTATGTAAATTGACATTAAGTAAAATGATATAAAATTGCCATTTGTGCTTCTCGGTCACACCAGCCACGTTTAAGTGCTGAGTGGGAACATGTGAGTATTTGGGTATG
>NW_007274352.1:0-424 GCF_000164805.1 Carlito syrichta | reverse complement strand
CATGCACTACCACGCCCGGATTATTTTTTGATTTATTGTAGAGATGAGGTCTCACCAAGTTGCCCAGGCATGTCTCGAACCTGCGGGCTCAGGCAATCCACTCATCTCAGCCTCCCAAGGTGCAGGATTACAGGCTGAGCCACTGAGCCTGGCTTATTCTTTAACTTTGAGTCTGTGGATGTCCCTTGTGGTGAGATGTGTTTTCTGAATGCAGCAATTACTGGGTCATTTTTCTTTAAATCCAGTTTGCCATTCTATGTCTTTTCAATGGTGGATTTAGCCCATTCATGCTCAGGCTGATTATTGAAGTGTATCTATCTCTCTCATGAGATTCTTATGAAGTTTTTTTTCTCTTTTCTTTTAACATTTGGGTTGATATATGTGTGTGTCTCAAGTCTGCAGTTGCAAGCTTTTTTTGTTGATT
>NW_007274351.1:0-367 GCF_000164805.1 Carlito syrichta | reverse complement strand
CAGAACAAAAAGCATGTAACAAAATCATCATCTATCTATGACCAACACGCTCCCAAAAATAAGAAAATGGTAATTTCCTCATGGTGACAAGGGCCATGAATAAAAAACCATCAGCTGACATTTGACAAATAATGAAAGAATAAATGCTTTCCCCCTATGATCAGGAACAAGGCAAAATGTCTGTACTCACAGCTCTCACTCAACATGGAGCTTGACGCTCTAGCAAGTTCAACAGGGGGGAAAAAGAAAGAAATTAAAAGCATACAGACAGGAAAAGAAGAAGTAAAAGTGGCCCTAATTGCACACAACACGTTTATAGGAAATCACAAGAAGACTCTAGAAATAATAAGTGATTTGTGCAAGGTAG
>NW_007274350.1:0-504 GCF_000164805.1 Carlito syrichta | reverse complement strand
CAGTCCAGTCTGGGCGGCAGAATGAGACCCCAACTCAAAAACAAACAAACAAATAAATATATAAATATATAATAAAACTGACAGGACCCAGCACTTCCAGAGCAGCCAGTACAGCTACACACACTCCCATGGCCACGGAGGGCCAGGAGGGAACAAACAGGGTTAGAGAAAGAATTCGCTAAGGATGATAGATTCCAGATCTTTTACAATGTATCTGTGGTGGTATCATGTTGGCTACACGATTGACCTTTTTTTTTTTTTTTTTGAGTCAGGGTTTCCCTCTGCAGCCCAGGCTGGAATGTGCAGTGGCATGAGGTGAGCTTGCCCCTGGGCTGACGACTCATCTGCCTCAACCTCTTGAGTAGCTGGGACTACAGGCCCGCACCACCACACAAGCCTGGCTTATTTTTTCTGACGTTTTGTAGAACAGTGGTCTCATCATGTTGCTGCCTAGGCTGGTCTGGAACTCCCAGGCTCAAGGGATTCTCCTGCCTCGGCTTCCCC
>NW_007274349.1:0-586 GCF_000164805.1 Carlito syrichta | reverse complement strand
CACTTCTTGACTTTATTCATTTCTCTTTGTGCTCTGTATGTTTCTTCACCAACTTTTTTCACAGGGGTGATAAAGCCCTAAGGATTTAGCTCTTTTCAGTTGACACCACTTTTTCATAATAATAAAATTTTGTAAACACATCGCTGACATCCTTGCCAAGACAAACTCTTCAGAACTGTCTCTGAAGCTCAAGACTGTTCTTTCTTTCTTAGCATTGGTATTTCTCCAGTGGTGTATCAGCCAGTGGTTTAGCTGTTGTGGTGTGGAGGCCATGCCGATTAATAATAGTCACTAGACGTATGCTAACTTATTTGTTAGCCCTTTGATTTATTGTGAAATTTTTCTGAATCACTTATCAAATGTGTTTGGCTACTAAACAAGAAAAATACTTCAAAAAATGTATGTGATTCATTTGCGTTGACATTTGAAGATCATCAAAATCATGTTCTTTTTTTTTTTTTTTTTTTGAGTTGGAGTCTCACTCTGTAGCCCAAACAGGAGGATTGGAGTGCAGTGGCCACTCCTGGCCACCACGGCCTCGACCTAGTGGACTCCACCAATCCTTCCACCTCAGTCTTCCAAGTAG
>NW_007274348.1:0-757 GCF_000164805.1 Carlito syrichta | reverse complement strand
GGAACACATCACCCATCAAAGTAGGCATTTGTGCCTGTAGGATAATCTGATGAATCAGGATTTTAGGTTCCCTCTTGGAACAATGAGAAAAATCACTTCACAGCTTATTTTCAAAGTAGTAACGCAGATAACTGACTTTTAAAGGACTTTGCAAATAGTAAGGTCCAGGTTATAACAAGTAATCATTAAAATGTTACCATAGCAACTTAATCTAAGAGAATGTATTTTATTTGGGGGGGATAAATTAGGCTATAAATGAAATGAGCACTGAACAAGACATACAGATCACAGAGTTGACATTTCTCTAGAAGAAAACATGAAGAGCTTGAAACAATTTGCGAATGTGCTTAGTCTTAAACCTAAATCCTAATACCATTTAGTCCTTGTTAATTATTAATAAAACAGAAAAGAATCTGTGTCTAAATGCAGTTAGTTTCTAGGGGTCATAATTAGCAGTGTAAGAATTAAACTCCAAACATACAAGAAAAACTAAAGTAGCATTCCAAAATGATGTATATTTGATAGCTTTAAAGTTCACGAACTCAGACTCATATTTGGTTCCAGTTATGTAAGCCTAGACATCACCCAGCTTCCAAATATTATCACAGAATATTTGTTTTAAATTTGTTTTAAATCTGCCACGAAAACCTGCCCATAGTCTAAACATGAGTTTTAGCAGATGAGAAAAAATGATTCTGGTGTTTGAATCACACTGTCTCAGCAAGGGAGTCACAGAAACCTGCCAAGGCAGTAGGCC
>NW_007274347.1:0-698 GCF_000164805.1 Carlito syrichta | reverse complement strand
TGAGTCAGATACAGGGCAGCTGCATGACCACATGGAGGGACAGTGGCAGAGCAACTTGCTGGCTGTGGATACTGAGGTTGACTGTCTGTCACCCAGGTTTTCCCACGCATGTTAGATAGAGATGACAGGACTCATTGTGTGCTTGAGTAAGCAGTGGCTGCTGTCGGCCACCACAGGCTCGACCTGCTGGGCTCCAGCGAGCCTTCCATCTCAGCCTTCCAAGTAGCTGGAATTACAGGTGCACACTACCACGCCCGGCTAATTTTTGATTTATTGTAGAGATGAGGTCTTGCCAACTTGCCCAGGTGGGTCTCAAACCCGCGGGCTCAGGCAATCCACTTACCTCAGCCTCCCAGCTTATTTTGTGCTTCTAAATGGACCAGAACAGATCTTTTGCTGTCATTTTCACAGAAGGAACAAGAAGGGCAGCGAATCAGAAAGCCAATTTACTTTCAGTAACTTCTGATTTTTCTTTTTCTCTCTAGATTTGTTTTCAGTGAAGTAGAAGTTTGCAGATTCCTTAAATGAATTTAAATTTCAGTGCATAGGAGATGCAGAAATAGATGATGAGATGTGTATAGGTAAGTAAACACAACGTTGTTTGTCATAGCATTCAACATCCTAGCAAAGCCTTTTTCATGGGATGGGATCTCTCTAAAGTTAGTAAAGATGGAAGCCCAGAGTGGTAGTGAAGAGAC
>NW_007274346.1:0-514 GCF_000164805.1 Carlito syrichta | reverse complement strand
CAATAAAGCAAAAACATTAAATTAAGATAATACACGAAATTTACAAAAGTTACGAAGGTGTGAGTGTAGATTACTAGTAATATTTCCAAGACTTGCATGTGGCAGGCAGAGTGCATGCTTTCCTTACAATTTGGGGTCAGTTCACTGCTTTAAGAAGACCTCTTCAAAATGCATATTGTAGTATCAGTCCTGCAAACTTCCCATCCCTTCTGTTTTCTTTTTTTTAGCTACTAAAGAACCTCTGGGAAAATAATATATACAATCAAATATGATCCATCCTAATAGTATTTGAATTTTAGAGACAATTGTGATATTTTTTAAAACTTAGCATCTTACTGATTATTCACTTATTTAATGACAATTAATATCCCCTTGATGTGTTATTTTTTTAATTCCCAGCTAAGACCGAACTCAGTGGCTCATCCTGTAATCCCAGCAATTTGGGAGGCCGAGGTGACTGGATTGCCTCATGCTGCAGGTTTGGTACCCTCCCGGGCAAATTGGTGAGACCTGG
>NW_007274345.1:0-458 GCF_000164805.1 Carlito syrichta | reverse complement strand
AGATTCACCACGCAGCCCAGCAATAAAAAAAAAAAGGGCATACATCCAATGAAACGTAAATCCTTTCACCAAAAGATACCTGCCACACAAACGTATGTGGTGGCAGTATTCACAGTAGAAAACACATGAAATCAATCTAGGTGCTCATCAGCAACGGATCGCATCAGAGAAAACATAACACAAAGACACCATGGAATGCTACACAGCCATAAAGAATCAAGTCACGTCTCTCGCAACAACGTGGATGCAGCCGGATGCCGCAATCCTAAGCAAGTTAATGCAGAAGAAAACCAAATACCACATTCTCTCACTTATATGAGAGAGCTAAACACTATGTACCTATGGACATAAAGATGAGATAAAGGCCGAGTGCCGTGGCTCAGCCTGTCATCCCTGCACTTTTGGAGGCCTAGGACAGAGGAGTGCCTGAGCCCAGGAGGTCAAGATCAGCCGGGCCA
>NW_007274344.1:0-410 GCF_000164805.1 Carlito syrichta | reverse complement strand
GAGCTACTGGGACTAGAGGTCCCTCCACCACATTCAGCTAATTTTTTTTATTTTTATTTTTTGGTAGAGATGGGATCTCACTATGCTGCCCAGTCTCAAAATGCATTTTCCTATAAGTCCCTCTCTATTTTCCTGGGCATTATATGAATAGCATTTAACATTTATGTGACAATGGTGCCCAAGACTGCATTTAAAGCCATTTGTTTATTGAAATACTAATGACAATGACAGTGAGATTCAGTCATGCTGATTTGAGGTGTTCCTATTTCAGAGATGGGGTGAAATACTCTGACCCTCCCTGCCCCATACATGCATTCTCTCTGATGAAATTCCAACTTGTGGGAAGAGGAGATTCTTGAAGTAGCATTACAGGTACCAAAAATGCATGAAGGAAAGTAACTAAGAACCTT
>NW_007274343.1:0-342 GCF_000164805.1 Carlito syrichta | reverse complement strand
TCAGGGTTGTTTTGATTTGCATCTCCCTGATGATTAGTGAGGTTGAACATTTCTTCATGTGTCTGTTGACTGCTCAGATGTCTTCCTTTGTGAAGGGTCTGTTCATATCTTTTGCCCATTTTATAATGGGGTTGTTTGTTTTTTTTCTTTTCAGCACGTTTGAGTTCCTTGTAGATATAAGATGTCAAGCCTTTGTCAGACCTAGTGTTGGCAAATACTTTTTCACAGTCTGTAGGCTGTCTCCCTGCTCTCTTGATGGTTTCTTCAGCTTTGCAGAAGCTTGTCAGTTTAATAAGTTCCCACTTGTCTATCTTCTCTCTTATGACCTGTGGGTTTCAAGTA
>NW_007274342.1:0-438 GCF_000164805.1 Carlito syrichta | reverse complement strand
TGAAGCACGTCAGGCATCATGGAGTTCGAATTGTTTGGTCGAAACTTGCAAGTCTCGTGATGCTTGTGATGCATGGTTTGTAAAGCACGGAACTTGTACGCCCCTAGCAAGTCTCTTATCACACTGCTGGAGGGTATAGAAAATGGTACATAACTTGGAAAAGGTTTGAATAAAATTGGCTTCAGTCCTCATCAGACTGTTCCCAGAAAAACTGCCTCCGAGAGGTCTCTTCTCGCTGTCTCCTGATTCTCCAGTGCGGGTCCTAACCCACCCTTGGTCAGTGCTGGTCACCGAAAGATCATATTTAATTGTATATATTGTTTCCCCAGAGGCTTGCTAGTAGCGAAAAAAAGAAATACAAAGGAAACAAAAGGGATGTGGAGTTTGCTGGACAGACACTACCATGTGCATTTCAAGGAGGTATCTTAAAGTCGTGAA
>NW_007274341.1:0-332 GCF_000164805.1 Carlito syrichta | reverse complement strand
AGGAGGACCAATCAACTGTTTTGATTTGCTCAGAATTCAGGGGTGCATGGATATAGAAATTTTAGTGCTAAAACTGGAAAAATCCCAGGCAAACTGGGATAGGTTTTTTACTCTGAAACCCCGTAATTAGGAAGCTTGCCTCAAAAAGAAAAAGACAATATATGAACTAAAAGTATATGTCATAATATCAGCTTTTATAAGCTGTTATATAACCAGAAATTGCAGATCGCTATATTTTTTTTTCTGAAAAAGTGGCCACAGTAGATAATGCTACAGTTTTTGTTAACATTGACAATAAAAACAATAATTTTGGCTTTATATTGTTTTCATTC
>NW_007274340.1:0-429 GCF_000164805.1 Carlito syrichta | reverse complement strand
ATGGAAAGATAAAAAAAGATGTCTACAACAAACAGATAATCCAAAAAGCTTGGCAATATAGGGACACTTCGTCTCTACACAAATACAAATAAAGAAGTAGCCGGGTGTGGTGGTATGTTTGTGGTCCCAGCTAGTCTGGAGGCTGAGTCAGGAGAATCCTTTGAGCCCAGGGGTTCAAGGCTATGACTACACCACTGCACTTCTGTCTGGATGACAGAGTGAGACCCTGTCTCTAAAACAAATTACAAAACAAGGAAGGAAGGAAGGGAGGGAGGGAAGGAATGAAATAAGGAGCAAGGGAGCGAGGGAAGGAGAGAGGGAAAGAAAGGAAGGAAAGGAGGGAGGGAGGGAGGGAAGGAGAGAGGGATAGAAAGGAAAGAAGAAAGGAAGGAAGGGAGGGAGAGAAGGAGGGAGGGAGGGAGGGACGGG
>NW_007274339.1:0-693 GCF_000164805.1 Carlito syrichta | reverse complement strand
GGGTGGACAGGCAATTCAATAACATCCCTACATCTCCTGTACTTATGACCACAGTGAATGATTACTTCATCATTCCAGAAGTGGCAGGCTTCAGATGTGTAAAACCATGCCTGAAGGCAGAACTACAATCAACAGGTAGAAGCTATGGGAATAAAGGATTGTGACTTGAGAGAAAAAGCTTTCTTATACCTGCAGCTGTCCAAACATGAAATAAGCCGTATTGAGCAACCCCAGTAATATCTCAGCACGGTGCTCTCCAATATGACCTCCCTCACCTGGTGAGAATGACCAGGGCAGGCACTCATATTTGAGACCCAGTGTTCCAGGGAAAGCAACTATCTATTAAGGATTACATGGGGCCGGGCATGGTGGCCTATGCCTATAATTCCAGCACTTTGGGAGGCAGACGCAAAAGGACTGCCTGAGCTCAAGCGTTCAAAACCAACCTGAGCAACATGGCGAGACCTCATCTCTACAATAAATCAAAAAATTAGCTGGGAATGGTGACTCATGCCTGTAGTTCCAGCTACTTGAAAAGTTGAGGCAGAAGGATTGTCTGAGGCTCTGGTAGTCATGAGCATGCTACTGCATTCCAGCCTGGGTGACAGAGTAAGACTCTGACTAAAAAAAAAAAAAGGATTACATGGGGGACACACTACCAAAATCTCTTCCCTTTGTAAGAGTCTGTGACTC
>NW_007274338.1:0-519 GCF_000164805.1 Carlito syrichta | reverse complement strand
GGGGAGGGAGGGATTATGGGAGGGTTGCTTTCAAATGCAATTCATTGAAACACTCATGTGGAATACTCAGTACCCCCAGGCTCTGGGTCCAGCCTCCTGTGGAGAGGTCAGGGCTGCTACTGCCAAGATGCCACCAGCAGTTGGTACCCACCGCCCTAAAGTCACCCTCAAAGCTGCTCCCACGGAAGGATACTGCTGGTGCCACTCTTGTTTCCCTGAGTCAGGCGATCCCTTCAACTCCCCCTTAGATCCACAGACTCCAGAATAGAGCAGCCTGTGCCCCCAACATCTCACCCATATTTGGTGAAGCGGGCCTTGCAGCTGTTCATGGGACAAGCTTGGTAACAGATGGGTTGCTGCTCTTAGAAGCTCAGTCCCTCCCCAGGACTCAAGCATTGTTGATGGGCTCAATCTGGATACCCAGCTTCCTTTTCTCAGGGTGGGGTTCTCCACGGGGACATTTTGTTTCTCAGTACACATGGGCCACTGGCCAACTTGCCATTCAACCTCACAGGTCAG
>NW_007274337.1:0-602 GCF_000164805.1 Carlito syrichta | reverse complement strand
GACACACCCCCGGCTGTAAGCACTCTACAGATAAATGAGCAGGAGGTTCTTGCTGGTACTCCATCCCCTACAGTGGCCTTGCCCCTCCCTAAGAAGGCATCCTGAAGTTCTCCAGCTGGCAGAAGAGGGGCCCACCTGCCAGACAGACCAGCATTGCTTGGGAGAGTTGTGTCTATAACTTTTCTTCTCCACAGTGCTCCATGTTACAAGAGATGGGTCCCAGGAGACCGCACTTTGGTACAAGGGGAGGCTGGACCACATGCCACGTGGTATCAGGATGTATGAAGATGCTGCCTCCTGGGATGAGTCCAGTCCAGTCCACCCCACAGGCCCCAGAGAAAGGGCACACCCACCCTTAGGAGAGTAGGGCGGGATAACCATGTTAAAGGCACATATATGAAGAGGATAAAAGTCTGTGATCCACAATTGAAAACACACAACCCCCCTGTTTCTTGCTATATCATAGACACATCACTTACTTTGTCTTCCACATTGCCTCTGAGCCTATGGTCACCAATCTCTGAAGGGCACTTGGCCTCCAGCTACTCAGAGGATAATGTGGGGAAGTTTGGCTGCCATTTCCATTGCACTGGATTGGCTTG
>NW_007274336.1:0-339 GCF_000164805.1 Carlito syrichta | reverse complement strand
TGACAAAACAAATATGTTACACAGAAGGAAATCATTCCAGGAATGTCATACTGCATGCTCCCAATTTCAGGGTTTTAAATGCTCGCAGTTTCTCTAACCATCTCACTGGTATAGTTGTGGAACACACAGGCACATTAAAGGGGGAACCCAAAAAAACCTAATTTTTTGGGGGGGAGACTGGGTCCCTTGTAGTACACGCATTCCCCACCAGGCAAGTGTTCTAAGAACCTGTTGGCATCAATGTACCAGCTAATGTGAGAGGCCGCATTCGGCTTCAGTGAATTTTTTTGTGTTTGGAGATTCTTTCAACATGTTTGCCCATTTCGTGATGGATGATTT
>NW_007274335.1:0-611 GCF_000164805.1 Carlito syrichta | reverse complement strand
AAAATGTATTCCCAATTTTTAAAAAGTAACTTATCTTACAATCCTTTAAAATCTACAGGAAAACTATAATAACAGCATACAGAGTTCCCACAGACCCCATCACCGGCTTCCATCATTATTGTCTTACATGGGTGCAGTACATCGGTCACAATTATTGAATCCATATTGGTACATTATTATTATTAACTAAAGCCCAACCTGTATTCAAGTTTCCTCAGTTTTTTCCTAATGTCCCTTTTCCATTCCAGGAGTCCATCCAAGATCTGAATTACACTCAGTCATCTTGTTTCCTCAGCATCCCCTTTAGCTGTGACCGTTTCTCAGACTTCTGTTGTTTGGATGACCTTGATCCTTTTGACCTTTCTGAGGAGTGCTGCTCATGACTTCTGTGGAAGGTCCCTCAAATGGAGATTTTCTGGTGTTTCACTCATCATTGAACTGGAGTTAGAGGTTTTTTGTTCAAGTATTTTTAATCCCCACCTTTAATTCCAAATTGAACAGAAGTGATTGAAGTCTGTCAATTTACATTTTCAGAAACTAGCAAGTGGTTTTCTGCTCACCGTCCAATTAAGACACTGCTTTGGAATACACCAAACAATTTCTTAAGACCA
>NW_007274334.1:0-637 GCF_000164805.1 Carlito syrichta | reverse complement strand
TTCTAGCAGTATAAACATACACAATGCTCTTTCTTCATGATATTTTCAACATTATACATTTTTCATTTTTAAAAGGTTTTTTATTTTTTGGTTTGATTTTTTGAGTCAGAGTCTCCCTCTGTTGCCCAGACTGGATGGTCACAGGCACCTCAGCCTCGAAGTGCTCAACTCAGGTGATCCTTCCACCTCAACATTCCAGGCAGTTGAAACTACAGGCTCATGCCATCACACCCAGCTAACTGTTTGGTTTATTGTCGAGCTCAGGAAGAAAAAAACTGAAGGTGCTCCACAGGGATCAGAGTTTCACATTAAAGGGAAGTCTAAAGAATGCTAACAGTGAAGGAAGTTTTCATAAATTGAGCAAAAATGCAACGTAACCACAATGCTTGCTATGCCTTGTTGTGGCACCTTTTTACCAAGTTGATAGGCTGGTGTAGACAAGACCAGTTAGATTCGTCTTGAGCAACAGCGCCATCATGAGGAAACTGTTTCATGAACCCCCAAATCAAGAGCATCTATGCAAGTCCTAGCAGTTGAGGAAGCAAGGACTGAACAGAGCTGGCAGAAGCCAGAGCCAGATGCAGAGACATGGGAAAATTCTGGTGAATGAGTGACCAAGACTGAGCTAGAAGCTTCG
>NW_007274333.1:0-681 GCF_000164805.1 Carlito syrichta | reverse complement strand
CAATCCTGGCATCCCAGCACTTTGGGAGGCCGAGGCAAGAGGACTGCCTGAGCCCAGAGGTTCGAGGCCAGCCCGGGCTACTTGGTGTGACCTCATCTTTAAATTAAGAAAACATCAATAAATTAAAAAAAAAATAAACCTAGCACAGTGATGCATGCTTGTAGTTCCATCTATTTGGAAGGCTGAGGCGAAAGGATCACTTGAGCCCAACAGGTCGAGGCTATGTTGGCTGTGAGCTTGCCACTGCACTCTAGCCTGGGTGACAGAATGAAACTCTGATAAGAATCATAAAGAATGGCAGAGCTGGGTGGCTCAGCCTGTAATCCCAGCACTTTGAGAGGCCGAGGTGGGTGAGTTGCCTGAGGCTGTGGGTTCCAGACACACAAGGGCAAATCGGTGAGATCTCATCTCTACAATAAATCAAAAATCAGTCGGGCATAATAGCACACGACTGTAGTTCCGGCTACTTGAAAGGCTGTGGCGGAAAGATTGCCAGAACCCAGCAGGTGGAGGCTCCGTTGGCCTGGAATGTGTCACTGCACTCAAGTCTGGGTGACAGAGTGAGACTTCAACACACACACACACACACACACAAAGAATCATAAAGAACAAAAAAAGCCCAAATGGCGTAACTTCAGCCACTGTGGGCAGGAGGCTTGGCGTTGGCTCACGTTTTGGCTG
>NW_007274332.1:0-532 GCF_000164805.1 Carlito syrichta | reverse complement strand
TTCATCCTGTGTCTAGTACACAGTCATTAACAATGTTCAAGCAGCAAAGTTGCATGATCAAAAGTATGTTTTTAGGAAGACGGCAGTAACGAGACTAGAGATAGTTAGACCATGATATTATTATTATTATTATTATTTGAGTCGGAGTCTCACTCTGTCACCCAGATTGGAGTGCAGTGGCCGCTCCCGGCCACCGCAGCCTCGGCCTACTGGGCTCCGGCGATCCTTCCGCTTCAGCCTTCCAAGTAGCTGGAATTACAGGCATGCGCCACCACGCCCGGCTGATTTTTTTTTTGATTTATTGTAGAGATGAGATCTCGCTGCCCAGGCGGGTCTCGAACCCGCGGGCTCAGGCAATCCACTCACTTCAGCCTCCCAAAGGCGCGGGATTTCAGGCTGAGCCACCGAGCCCGGCCATGATATTATTTTACATGAGAAAAGTAAAATAACAAACACATAATGCTTAGTATGTGTGCATGCTAAATTTTTACCACATATTTACATTTATTGATTCTTATGGCATCCCTACAAG
>NW_007274331.1:0-651 GCF_000164805.1 Carlito syrichta | reverse complement strand
TATTTAGAACTGCTAAGAGAAGTGAATATACTCCTGAGGCTGGCTTTTCGTAAAAAATAAGTTTCATTTAAACTCATAACTTTACTGTATGGATATCATCAACCTCTAGGTATTTGAATGTCTCTTTCACAAGTTACATCCATAGACATCACAATTTAATGGGATATGGGACACCTCTGCTTAAACTTTTATTTTGAAGAGTCTCTTTTTTTCCTGCTTGCTCTGAAGAAATAGCCTGAGATAATGTAACTACTTTGTGTTTGCAATAATTTTTCCCCATAAAGTGGAGACAAGTGTGGGAAGGTTAGTTATTCACTGTACCTAGGTGCTCAGTTAAGGGAAATTCTGTCCTAAGCCAGATGTCAGTGTGAGGAGTCAGGAAACAAAATGGGGGAAAACTGGAAGTTAATTTTCTCTTTGCCACCTGTCAATAACCCTGACTATATTTATGCCATTTAGAAAGCACTGAAAATGTGCAACAACCAAAAGAAGAGGGAGTAAAAATCTAAGGATATAAACTCCTGTCTAATGTGGGCTTTGTGCCAGAGTAATTTGCCAATACAGAGAGTAAAAGCATCTTCTAAAAGGAGACATTTAAATTTTGTTTATTAAGATATTCTTCCCGACAGGACTGATGCTGCTGCTATCAGT
>NW_007274330.1:0-398 GCF_000164805.1 Carlito syrichta | reverse complement strand
GATTCCCCGTCACCCGTGGTCACCATGGTAGGCACGGTGACTACCATCGAAAGAGGATAGGGCAGACGTTAGAATGGGTCGTCGCCGCCACGGGGGGCGTGCGATCGGCCCGAGGTTATTTAGAGTCACCAAAGCCGCCGGCGCCCGCCCCCCGGCCGGGGCCGGGGGGGAGCCGACCGGGTTGGTTTTGATCTGATAAATGCACGCATCCCCCCCGCGAAGGGGGTCAGCGCCCGTCGGCAAGTATTAGCTCTAGAATTACCACAGTTATCCAAGTAGGAGAGGAGCGAGCGACCAAAGGAACCATAACTGATTTAATGAGCCATTCGCAGTTTCACTGTACCGGCCGTGCGTACTTAGACATGCATGGCTTAATCTTGAGACAAGCATATGCTACT
>NW_007274329.1:0-604 GCF_000164805.1 Carlito syrichta | reverse complement strand
TAGGACAATTTCCAGAGACTTTCAAGAGTTTTGGAAAGCAGCAGCTATCATGGGCTAGGATTGTTCTCCGAGCGGATGTCCACCGAGCTCCCATACTGTTGGTGCAGGTGTGGAATCTCTAGGCTTTTTCTTCAATTATTCATTGGAAGGCATTCATCGGCATTTCGGACACCAATCCTCAGCCACGTATAGTAAAATGAATTCAATTAGAAACCATGCCAAGTGGGATTGATTTCTGGGAAACATGTGTAGCACAACGTACAAAACGTAAATGTCATTTCAACAAAACTCAACAAAGGAAAATTCCGCACTAGCAGTATAAAAGTAGCCACATACAACCTTCTTTATTGAGGTCGAAGGGATTTGAGAAAAATTCACACTGATTCATGATACAAACACTAAAATGTAACTCAGAATAGAAGACAACCTCCTTCACCTGATAAAGGCCACATAGGAACACACAAAACTATCATGATTACGCCATGGTGAAACTTTCAGCTTTTCCCTGAAGATCAAGAAGTATACGTGGATATAGTCTTCCACCACTTCCCTTCAAGATAGGGTTAAGAATGCTGAACAGAACAATTAAACAAAAAACAATTTC
>NW_007274328.1:0-563 GCF_000164805.1 Carlito syrichta | reverse complement strand
GAGACACCGGGCATGGTCCCACCTAGAGAATGATTCTTCTTCTTTTTTTTTTTTTAATGAGTTGGAGTCTCACTCTGTCACCCGGGCTGGAGGGCAGTGGTACACTCCTGGCCACCCCAGCCTTGACCTGCCGTGCTCTGGCGATCCTTTTGCCTCGGCCTTCCGAGTAGCTGGAACTACGGGCACGTGCTACCACGCCCGGCTATTTTTGATTTATTGTAGAGATGAGGTCTCGCCGGGTTCCCTGGGCGGGAGAACTACAGGCGTGCGCTACCGTGCCTGGCGTGTGTGTGTGTGTGTGTGTGTGTGTGTGTGTGTGTGTGTGTCTGTGTGTGTGAGTGTGTGTGTGTGTGTGGAGATAGGGTGTCGCCGAGGCGCCCGGGCGGGTCTCGAACCCGCGGGGTCGGGCGATTCGCTCACCTCACCCTTCCGGGGTGTGGGATGACAGGCTGAGCCGCCGAGCCCGGCCCACACACGTCTTGAATGAGAGTTTTGAAGGACTTCAAAGTTGCTAGCGATTTGCACTGAATGACGCCCTTTAGACTCCGGCCGTCTTGACTGAC
>NW_007274327.1:0-647 GCF_000164805.1 Carlito syrichta | reverse complement strand
TAGTGCTGGCTCCTATGGAGGTTTCGATCCTTTGGGTTTCTGCTTCAGGAAAGTTGTAATATCTCCATTCTCCAGTCTGTCTCTTCAATTTCTGGAGCAGTGGTTTTCCCTGCAATCTCAGCTCTCTGAAGGATCTAAGAAGAGTTGCCCATTTTCCATTTGTTCAGCTTTTTACTTATTATTAGGATAGAATGTCTACTCCAAGCTCGTTGCATGTGGTGCAGGGAAACTGGAAATCATTCTCATCTTTTAAGCTCAATTCCCCTCCATAGCTGAGAAAATATGAACCATTCTGGGAAGAGGAGGAATGGGCAACGGAGAAAACATGGCCAGAAAAGAAAAGGGTGTATAGGTGTGCTCTGAATGTGAGGGTCTCAGAGACAGTGGGACATGATAAAGAGAGCCACCGGAGTGCACAGTCTGCCCTGGCCATCACTTTCTCCCTGGCTACAACAGGATGGGATTGCTTCCCTCTTAATAAATAAGTGGGGAGCTCCATGAAGCTGCAGCTCTGCTTAGCTTCACTGGCATCATCAACAGTTTACTCCAGACTGGAGCTCAGGGGTCCTAACAGTCACCTTGACTTCCTCCTAGCACCCAATGGGGTAGTGTTGCCTATTGGTTGAAAGTGTGGTCTCTGTGTCTAG
>NW_007274326.1:0-572 GCF_000164805.1 Carlito syrichta | reverse complement strand
ATTTTTCTCACCCCAGCCTCCCAAAATGCTGGGATTATAAACTGAGTCACTGCGCCTGGTCTTTCAATTTAATGATGTATACTTTCTACACACTCTTGTATAGGCCTGATATTTTGCATGCATGTGTGCACATACACAAAATAATGGACTTGTATATTACTGGTCATCCTAATATATTACTATGATGTTATATAATATACATAATTAAGATACTAATATGTTAGTATATGTTATACTAAGAATTCACTGATCAATTTTTCTTGCCTAATATGATTATATTACACTTTGAAAGAACTTTAGAACCAGTTATCACTGGTTTTCTGTGATATATTTATGATGTCTCAGGTCATGGTGCTTTTTTGCTTTTCTACTGAAGATGTGGGTAGCTTCCTGGACATCTGCTTACAGTTTTCATGAAATTTGATCTTTGTTATTCAAATACTTATTTGTTTTTACTGCTGTCTCCTTTTATTGTAAGACTTTTATTATTTATATGAAAGAAATTTAATATATTTTCACAGTTGACTGCTTGTTACCCTCAACAGTCTTATTTTGGTTCTCTTTGTTTTAAG
>NW_007274325.1:0-762 GCF_000164805.1 Carlito syrichta | reverse complement strand
TTCATGTTTATCAAAGTTTTTCTTTAGATGCCCATAAAGCACTCCTGGAAATTAGAATTTTCTCATAATTTTTAAGATATTTGGAAGCATTCAGAAATTAATTTGATCTCTTTGCTGCTTTGATATCATACTTAATTGCTACAAAGTTTCCTATAAAAGCCATTGTCTCAGTAACTATCTTATTTGCAATATAATATATTAAATGTAAAATATTATGAATTAGGTTATCTGGTTTTATGTGATGTAATTCCCCTGTGACTTCTTATTTCAACTATGTTTATGTGCTTTGTGACATTTAGGTTGTATTCATACTTTTGGTAGTTCTTATTTTAGTAAGGACTGATCTTCTTCAAATGCAAGTTCTTACTTTGATTTGTATCAGGACTATGAACGATGTGCTTATTTTCTAATTGATTTTTTTGAGTTCATGGATAAACATCGATAGCGACATCAGTAATGATTTGCAAGTGAAGGACAGAAGACAATATGCTTTCAAAAGTGAAACATAGTATATTTTTAATGATTATAATTTCATTCTTATAAGCAGAAAGCACTTCCTGATAGTTTAGATTACCTTTGTCCATTTTCTTCTTTATGCAACAATAAAAACTAATTTGTGAAACATACTTCAATTCCAAAGATCGCCTGTTAGTAGTTGTAAATAGTCTCAAATCCATGTTACAACACATTCTTTCATTCTATATAAGACAGTGGTTTAGGACACACACAAAGTTGATATTTCTCAAATTACTTGTGATTTTT
>NW_007274324.1:0-750 GCF_000164805.1 Carlito syrichta | reverse complement strand
CAGCAGAACATACCTCATCATCATAAAACTATATATAACAAACCCACGGGCAACATCATACTGAAAGGGAGAAAGTTGAAAGCATTATCCCTAAGAAATGGAACAAGACAAGAATGCCCTTTTCATTATTTCTATTCAACATAGTACTAGAAGTCCTAGCTAGATTTAGGATTTAAAATTTGGCTTTCAAAGGAAAGGACTTAGACATGAAACCACCAATATAATGTTTTTCAATTGACAATATGGATTGTGTCACAAAACTAAAATATAAAGGGACAGTATACAAAAGAAAAAGCTCAAACTTACTAGGTAAATACATATAAATTAGCCAATCAATGGATTTTATATTTATAAGCATAATATTTATTATTGTGATTGTGAGGGGAAATAGATGATTACTTTTCCCCCCCAAGGCAGTGCAAAGTAGTAATAATTTTCTATAAGACAATTTGACTTCATTAAATATTTGCAACATGGCCATTCCTTATGATGCTAGAAATTTACCCTCAATAAAATACTATATTTGTATAAATATTTAGATAAAGCAATTCAAAATGACATGAACACTCAATGAAAAAGAATATTGAATGCTTAAGTGGCTGTATTTAGCAAAGCACAAAATCTCAAAGTGATGCCATGGAATGATTGTATGTGGCACTGAAATAGGCATTCTACATTCTTAAGGCATTTACAGAAATGCATGTGCATTATGATGCCATTTCACTATACATTGATAAGTGTATATAGACG
>NW_007274323.1:0-760 GCF_000164805.1 Carlito syrichta | reverse complement strand
GGAAGTGACCGTTGCTCCCTGCCCCAGGTTGGGTGCTCGGTGTGGCCGCCGCGCAGGGCGGAGAGATCTGGTGACTGACGTGCAGCCCGGGAGAGCGAAGCAGCCTCGGTCCGACCTTCTCCTGCAGGGAGGGACGGGACGATCGCCAGAGCATCCCGAGGAGCCTAGGCTCGTAGGCAGAGATGCCACCCCTGGCGTCCGCCTTCCGCCTGGTTCCCTGAGGTGTGGGAAGTGGCGTGCCCCTGAGAGCAGAGGGGGTGCGCTCTGACCCCTTCCGACATCTGGGGCTGTCTAGAGAGGATGAGATGTGCCGTGTTGATGCTCAGGGTCTCCTTGAGCTCTTCTTTTGAGTTGTCTCACTCTCTCATCCTGGCTGGAGGGCACGCCCAGGCCGGGGGGCAGTGGCACGCTCCCGGCCTCCGCAGCCTTGACCTGCTGGGCTCAGGCGATCCTTCCAACTCAGCCTTCCAAGTAGCTGGAACTTCCTTGAGTTTTTTTCCTTTTTTTTTTTTTGAGTTGGAGTCTCACTGTGTCACCCAGACTGGAGTGCAGTGGCCGCTCCCGGCCACGGCAGCCTCGACCTGCTGGGCTCCGGCGATCCTTCCGTCTCAGCTTTCCAAGTAGCTGGAACTATAGGCGCGTGCTACCACGCCGGCTAATTTTTGAATTATTGTAGAGATGAGGTCTCGTCAAATTGCCCAGGCGGGTCTCGAACCCTTGAGTTCTTAATAACCAATACAGAGTAAGTTCCTTAAGGGTG
>NW_007274322.1:0-550 GCF_000164805.1 Carlito syrichta | reverse complement strand
CACACTTTCATTATGTTGTTTTGAGTGGAGTATCTAAAAACAAAAAGTTCACCCCTGCTGGATTATTCATCTAAGTTACTTCCCTGAATATAATAATTATATGTCAATAGTACTCTGTGTTTTTTCAATGCATTGTGTCATTTGATCCTCAAAATAATACATAAATGAGTATCTTTCCCTCAACTGCAGAAATGAGATACTGTAGCTTAAAAAAATGACAATGTGTTCAAGGTATATTGCTAAATCTGTTTGAAGAACTCCGCTGGTCTATAGACCCTAATCTCATGTTGTTGATATTTTGCCACTCTGCCTGCTTAAAATAAATATTCATGTCTAAGAAATGAACACTTACATCTAATGAAAAGTTAAAATGCTATTCACAGCATAATTATTTGCTATTTTGTTTACTCTTTCATATCAACTGACACTTTTTAACACGTACATTTCTGCACAATTACCTGGGAAAAAGTAACTTGAATCAATTTGAAAAATTACCATAACTTCTCTTTCAATTTTTGTGGTGGAAATAGAGACAACTGGGCTACCATTT
>NW_007274321.1:0-359 GCF_000164805.1 Carlito syrichta | reverse complement strand
CACCAGTAGAACAGGGATACCCCCAACAGAATGGGGAAAACGATTTTCCACCTATATATTTGTAAAAAGGCATGACATCCGTGATATACAAGAAACCGTAACACTCAGAAAAATCAGACAAACTTTCCCATTAAAAAGTGTGAAAAGTACGTGATTGTACACTTTTCATAAGAAGAGATATGGGCAGCCAGCAGACACATGAAAATTTATCAGCCTCACTCATCATCAAAGAAATGCAAATGAAACCACTTTAAAATACCACGTACCCCCTGTAAGACTGGCCATCATTAATAAAACAAACAATAACAGATGCAGGTAAGGATAGGGGAAGAAATAAATGCTTCTACACTGCATGTGGA
>NW_007274320.1:0-565 GCF_000164805.1 Carlito syrichta | reverse complement strand
GGTGTGTTTATTATGCACACATTTTCTGCGTGCCCCATAAGTTTTAATGTACATCACTGCCTATAGTCTATGACAAATATGTAAACTCCTGTGACCTCTGTGGCAGAGACAGTCCTAGGTGTCTTAGCTTGATTCTTATTTGAGGGACCTGATTGGATTCACATAGTTCAGCCCCACATAAGTAGATAAAAAGTATTTTTAAAATGCTTTGGTTCATCTAAGTAAAATATTAGCCTTTTATAAGGACTGTGTAAATTTAGGTCATCTAATTGTATGAATAAACTGTACCTTTGGGCATTTTAAGTTTTATGGTTTTGCACTTAGCTATAAAAGTATCCAGACCCAGGTCCTGTCACTGACTACCCCTTATTAGTAAATCCGTAGTTTTATCAGATTTATTAGAAATTTGCACTGACCATGGAAGACACATTTTATAAGAATATGTGCAGAATTTGGTTCATCTTATCAGCAATTTACCCAATTATGGGAGTAAAAAGGAAGCATGTGTATTTTCCTCCTAATTCTGGAATAGCTCCTGATTCTCGAAATTCTAACATGAAAATAC
>NW_007274319.1:0-456 GCF_000164805.1 Carlito syrichta | reverse complement strand
TCCCAACCTCTCTCTTTCACAAACACGTATGCTCACTCACTGCTCACTCACACACCATCCATTCTCCAACAAGAAATACCTGGCTTGTATTTCTCTTTCCTTGATCTAATGAATTCCCAAGAGACCCAAGAGAAAATTATGGCTCTGAGACACCAGTTATGTGTATGGTTTTGGACCTTTCTGCAAATCTCAAATTGAACTACTAACAAATTGTACTTTGGAGTGCAAACATAATCCTAATCATGCTCTTAGCTTTCATTAAATTTACAGTTTTTGCCTATAAGTATGAACAGTAAACATGATACATAAAGTGAAGATCAGGTACAAATATAAAATTTTACTTACAAACACGAATTTCTGTCTCTTAATACAATGTTTCATAAAATTCACAAATTGTGAAAATAGAATATTCTATTCAGATAATAGTTTAAGATAAATACCTGTTTTCCATGATTG
>NW_007274318.1:0-783 GCF_000164805.1 Carlito syrichta | reverse complement strand
GCAGGGAAATTTCTGTGATTGAGTTGATTTTCTGCATTGTTATTGGTCTGTTTCAAGTTTCAGTTTCTTGTTGATTCAACCTTGGAAGTTTGTGTGATGGAAGAAAATCCTCCATTTCCTTTAGATTTTCTAGTTTATATACATACAGATATTCATAGTAACCTCTGATAATCTTTTGAATTTTTTTCGGGGTCTGTTGTGATATTGCCTTTTTTCTTTTTCATTTCTAATAGTGTTTATTTGGATTTTCTCTCTGGCTTTTTTGTTTTCGTTATTGTTTTTACTTTGTTAGTCTGGCCAGGGATTCATCAATCATGTTTATTCCTTCAAAGAACCAGTTTGAGGCGGGCTCGGTGGCTCAGCCTGTAATCCCGTGTCTTTGTGAGACTGAGGTAAGTGGATTGCCTGAGCCCACAGGTTCGAGACGCCTGGGCAACTTGGCGAGACCTCATCTCTACAATAAATCAAAAAATGAGCCGGGCATGGTAGTGCACGGCTGTAGTTCCAGTCACTTGGAAGGCTGAGGCGGAAGGATCGCCGGAGCTCAGCAGGTCGAGGCTGCCGTGGAGCAGCCACTGCACTCCAGTCTGGGTGACAGAGTGAGACTCCAACTCAAAAAAAAAAAAAAAAAACAGTTTGTTGCCGGGTTGATCCTTTGTATGAAATTTTTGTTTTCTATATCCAGCAATTGTGACTTTATTTTAGTAATCTGGATTTTTCTTCTGAAATTACGATTTATATAATCTTGCCTTTCCAACTCCCTTGGGTGTGACATTAGGCTCG
>NW_007274317.1:0-500 GCF_000164805.1 Carlito syrichta | reverse complement strand
TCCTTCCACCTCAGCCTTCCAAGTAGCTGGAAATTACAATCATGCGCTACCATGCCCGGATGATTTTTTGATTTATTGTAGAGATGAGGTCTCGCCTGCCCAGGCGGGTCTCGAATCCGTGGACTCAGGCAATCTACTCACCTCTGCCTCCCAAAGGCGCGGGATTACAGGTGGGACCACCGAGTCCAGCTTCTTAGTTGTTTTTTCATTAACTACTGAGTTAAATAAAATCTCTTATATGTGTTCATTTTATATTTGTATGAAAGTCTAGTTTTGTTTTTGTTGTTTTTTGCTTTTTTTTGAGTTGTTGTCTCTCTCTGTTGCTCAGACTGGTGTGCAGTGGCAAACTCATGGCCACTCCAGCATTGACCTCTGGGTTCTGGTGATCCTTCTGCCTCAGTCTTCCATGTAACTGGAACTACAGGCACATGCTACCATGCCCGGCTATTTTTTTCTTATTTATTGTAGAGACAAGGTCATGCCAAGTAGGCTGGACTGGG
>NW_007274316.1:0-522 GCF_000164805.1 Carlito syrichta | reverse complement strand
ACAAAAAACCATTTTTCAAGGTATCCTAACGTGAGACGAAAAGTAAAGTTAACTCACTTCACATTCAAACGACGTTACGTATAGATAGCTCCAACAAGTTTACCAGACACACACACACACACACACACACACACACACACACACACAGAGACACTGACCCTTTCAGAACTAAAAATTCAGCATTGTTGCGGAACACAAATTCAGCATACCAAAACCAGGTGTCTCTCTACACGTTCAAAGTCAACCTGAAGAAACCACTAAGGACACAATTCATTTCCAGTAGCAGCCAAAACCACAAAATAGTGAAAAAAAAGTTAAGCAGACAATAGAATAGTACACGAAACAGTACACAATATTGCTGATAGACATTGCAGAGGACATAAGCAAATGAAAAGGAAATACTGGGTTCAATAAATAAAAACCGTGATATTGGAAGGTGCTACTGCTACACAAAGCATTACAAACAAAAGGAAATCTCTACCCAAACCCAAATGTCTTGTATTCAGTAGAATTGCATGAGAC
>NW_007274315.1:0-471 GCF_000164805.1 Carlito syrichta | reverse complement strand
CAGGCATAATTTTAAATGAAAACTAAAATATTTTAGAAACAACAGATCAGAAAATATATTTTCTGATCTATTTTTCTGGAGACTATAAGAAAGTAAGAGACAAATTTAAATGGTATTAGTATAGTAGGCAAATCTCTATTAAAGCAAATAAATTTAATTACTCTTAAAAATAACACCAATATCTTGTCTGATTCACAATTTTTATTCAAAAACTAAAATCATCTTTCCATCCACTGCCTAGATATTTATATAAGTATTCTTGAAGTGTTTTTGAGATTTCCAGATCTAAGTTTTATGGCATACATAGAAATAAACAAGGGCAGTATTATTCATAGAAACTATTCATCAAATAATTAAAACAGTATGAAAACATAATAATTAGATAAATCAATTCTTTACAATTGAGACTAGCAGTATAAAATTGTTGCAGTGGGAATATTATAAAATTTTTCAACTATGTTTTCCTTTCCT
>NW_007274314.1:0-670 GCF_000164805.1 Carlito syrichta | reverse complement strand
TGAACAAGCAGATGCTTCTCCATAACGAGGGTGGTGGGATTCAGTCCACTGATGGCTTGAAGGTACAAAATAAGAGGAGGGAGAATTTTATCTCTCCACTTCACTGCTCAGCTGGAACATTGATCCCTCTTGTTCTTGCCCCGGGGTTGACCTCACGGCTCTCCTGTTCCTTGAGCCTCTGGACTCAGCCTGAGCCTCACTACTGACTTTTCTGGGCCTCCAGGTCGCAAAGAGCACATCCTTGGATGCTCAGCCTTCGGCATCCCAGGAGCCGATTCTGATTCTTAGAAAAACCGTGGTGAACACAGACAGCGTGTGTGCATAAGGTATCTTCACACTGTGTACGATACCTCTTTACATCATGTTTGTCATCGAAAGGACAAAAGGCCAGCCATGGCAGCCCAATCCTGGCATCCCAGCACTTTGGGAGGCCGAGGCAAGAGGACTGCCTGAGCCCAGGGGTTCGAGGCCAGCCCGGGCTACTTGGTGTGACCTCATCTTTAAATTAAGAAAACATCAATAAATTAAAAAAAAAATAAACCTAGCACAGTGATGCATGCTTGTAGTTCCATCTATTTGGAAGGCTGAGGCGAAAGGATCACTTGAGCCCAACAGGTCGAGGCTATGTTGGCTGTGAGCTTGCCACTGCACTCTAGCCTGGGTGACAGAA
>NW_007274313.1:0-792 GCF_000164805.1 Carlito syrichta | reverse complement strand
TACAGGCACGTGCTACCATGCCTGGCTAATTTTGATTTATTGTAGAGATGATGTCTCACCAAGTGGCCCAGGCAGGTCTTGAACCCACAGACTCAGGCAATCCACTCATCTCAGCCTCCCAAACCACTGGGATTACAGGCTGAGCAATCTAGCCTGGCCCTCCTGAGTCTTTGAACAAGCATCAGAGCAGTGAACCCGGCTATCTGGAAGCACTTGCTGGCAGACTAGAGGACAGGATGGGACAGTAGACTGGAGGGGAAGCCGCTGATGGAGGGGCTATTGGAGGAAGGCCCACATCCAGGGTTTGTGCCTCCTCCCGGGCCTCCCATAGGGGTGCAGAACTGTCTGTAGAATTCAGGAGTTAATGCCCCCAGGAGCCACTCCCAACCACTATGGAAGCTGAGCTGGGAGGCTGGGAGAGGGAGGTGTCTGATTTCCACCATACAGGCCTGCAATCCTGCCAGGGTGCATTCTGCGGCTTCCAAGAAATGCCTTACAAGCTCACAGCCAAGACTGGATAGTATCTTTTTTTTTGAGTCAGGGTCTGGCTCTGCTGCCCAGGCTGGAGGGCAGTGGTACAATCAAAGCTCACTGCAGCCTTGACCTCCCAGACTCAGGTAATCCTTCCACCTCAGCCTCTTGAGCATCTGGGACTGCTAATGTGCTTTGCCATGCCCAACTGAGTCTTTGATTTTTTTGAGAAACATGGTCTCATGGTGTTGCCCAGGCTGATCTTGAACTCCTGGGCTCAAGCAATCCTCCTACCTTGGCCCCCCAAAAATACTGGGATGA
>NW_007274312.1:0-706 GCF_000164805.1 Carlito syrichta | reverse complement strand
CCAGAGCTCTTATTGCAATATTCTGCTGACATCAGCAAGCTAGTGAGTTTTCAGAAGCAGATGTGTAGTGGGTAAAGATACAATTTATCTTGCAATGTTTACAGAGGAGAAACCAAAGAAAAACCTCCAGGAAGGGAGTAATGCCTGTTTCAAGGCTGAAGTCATTTCTTTCATCCTCCCCCCATACAATTCCAGGGGCAGAGGCTGCTTCTTTACCCTTTCACAGTTGGAAGAGGCTATGCTCTGCTTCAGGTAATCATTTTTTTGGAGGATCTTTCAACGCACTTGCCCATTTCATGAATGGTGATTTGCAAGTGCACCTGCCACACTTCCCTGAGTACTCAGCAGTTTTTACCCAAAACGGCATGACTTCCATGCCCACCCTTCCCACTCACCTGATCTCAAGTGACTTTTTATTGTTTCTCTGGATAAAAAAGTCCTCAAAGGGAAATATTTTGCTGATGTGGAAGAGGCCAAACAAATGAACAAAAGGCAGAAACTCTAAAAGAGTTCAAGGTGGACTAGTTCAAAAACTGTTCTGAGCAATGGAAAAAGCATCTCAGTAGGTGTATTGCATCAAACAAAGAGTACTTCAAAGGTGAGACTGAAGTTTTAACATGTAAGATTAAATATGTAATAATTTTTTGTAAGTAAATTTCTATATTTAGAAGGGGGCTCCTCTCTTGTACCTCTGAAGTAGAACATG
>NW_007274311.1:0-409 GCF_000164805.1 Carlito syrichta | reverse complement strand
ATCTCTTCTCTGTTCATCATATGCTATGCATCTTTTGTCATAGCATTTGTACCAACATCTCAGGCACACCTGCTTTCTTCTCTGCCTTTCTTCTAATTTGTACACACCTCAAAGTTAGAAACCTCAATGACAGAAACATCTCAAACATAAGAACTTGAGTTATAAACTAGCACCCATTCTTCTCTTTTTATTGTATTATTCAGATTTTTTACCCAAGAAGAATTGAATTTCTGAGAATGCTGAGTTTAGAGATTTTGTTTGAAATATTTGAATAGCTGGGCTCGGTGGCTCAGCCTGTAATCCCGCGCCTTTGGGAGGCTGAGGTGAGTGGATTGCTTGAGCCCGCAGATTCGAGACCCACCTGGGCAACTTGGTAAGACCTCATCTCTACAATGAATCAAAAAATTAG
>NW_007274310.1:0-434 GCF_000164805.1 Carlito syrichta | reverse complement strand
CTGGATCACTAGCCTATTGAGGGAAGCCTGTGAATACATGGGGCTCACCCTCAAAAAGATAATTCCGGTTTTTTTTGTCCCCCCCTCGTAAGCAATTGTCTAAAAACTTTGGGGAGTGGATAGCATTGATAGCAATCTCAGAGTTTGAAGGCCCCAAAATGAGGAGCTCTAATACCCAAGGGGGGAGAATTTAGATGTACCAGCTTAAGGAGGCAACAATAGATCCTTTCTATGCCTGTTTGTTCTATTCTGGGATTCAAGGAACTGGATAATGGCCAGCCAAACCGGTGCCAGCCAGTCTTCTCTTCTCAGTGTACTGACTCAAATGCTAATCTCTTCCAGAGACATCCTCACAGACACACCCAGGAATGGTTTTACCAGCTAGCTGAACATTCCTCCATCCAGTCAAGTTGACACGTGAAATTAACCATCAC
>NW_007274309.1:0-606 GCF_000164805.1 Carlito syrichta | reverse complement strand
TTTTTGAGTGGGAGTCCTACTCTGTCACCCAGACTGGAGTGCAGTGGTCACTCCCGGCCACCGCAGCCCCGACCTGCTGGGCTCTGGCGATCCTTCTGTCTCAGCCTCCAAGTAGCCGGAATTACAGGTATGCCTATCACGCCCAACATTTTTTCATTTATTGTAGAGATGAGGTCTCGCTGCCCAGGCGGGTCTCGAACCCGCGGGCTAAGGCAATCCACTCACCTCAGCCTCCCAAAGGCGTGGGATTACAAGCTGAGCCACTGAGCCCGGCTTTAGATTTATTTTTTTATTTTTATTTTTTTTTGAGTTGGAGTCTCACTCTGTTGCCCAGACTGGAGTGCAGTGGTATGCTCCCGGTCGCAGCCTCAACCTGCTGGGCTCCGGCGATCCTTCCACCTCAGCCTTCCAAGTAGCTGGAACTACAGGCACGCACTACCATGCCCAGCTAATTTTTGATTTATTGTAGAAATGAGGTCTCACCAAGTTGTCCAGGCAGGTCTTGAACCCGCGGGTTCAGGCAATCCACTCACCTCAGTGTCCCAAGACACGGGATTACAGGCTTAGTCACTGACCCCGGCTCTCCTTTAGATTTAATTTGCTCTG
>NW_007274308.1:0-569 GCF_000164805.1 Carlito syrichta | reverse complement strand
ATAGCAAACATCATGTGATGCTAATGGTTCTGAGTATCAGGCCACAGACAGAGACAAGGCACAGAGAGAGAAGCTTCAGCAGCTGGAATCATCTAGAGTTGTCTTCATTCACAAAAACTGGCATCTAGGCTGGAATCACTCAAAGTATAAAATGGAGCACCAGTATGTATTCTCTCTTTGTGTCTTGGGCTTCCCACAGCATTACAAACAACTGTGTCCCAATAGCATGAATCCAAGAGAAACCAATCCGAGAATAAGCATTCCAAGATAGCCAGGTGCAAGACACATGTTTTTACTATCTTCAGAGTCATCACAAGTTCACTGAGATTTCTGTGGGAGAGAAGATAGAACACAGAGTTGAAAAATGTTTTAAAGAATTTGTAGAGGCCATTTTATTAAAACGACCACAGTTCCTATCCATAGCATAAATTAAACATGCTGATCACTGACAGTGCTTGCTAGAATCACTGCTAGGAAGTATTCTGCAACTCTGTGGTTACAAAAAATTAGACCAAGACAGTCTAGAAAATGTGAATTCTGATTCTGAGCTAGTTAAGAGTGACTTCGAA
>NW_007274307.1:0-428 GCF_000164805.1 Carlito syrichta | reverse complement strand
TACTGGCGCGCACTACTACACCCAACTAAATTTATTTAAATTTTATTGTAGAGATGAGGTCTCACCAAGTTGCCCAGGTGGGTCTCGAACCCGCGCGCTCAGGCAATCAGCTCACCTCAGACTCCCACAATGCTGTGATTCCAGGCTGAACCACCGAGCCCAGGTACTTATACTTTTCTTAAACCTTTGGAGCTTCCGATTTAATCTTGGAAATAATGGTTCTGGACTATTGCTGGGTGGCAGAAGGTTGTTAGCGGCTTTCTTTTGATGCGAGCATCTATGTGAATAATTCTTTTGTTTTCCATATTCTTCCTTTAAAGGACAGGTGTAAATGGATTTTTTTAAAAAAGGATATATCTATATACTGTGCCTCAGGAATGAAAACTTTATATTTGGAGAACGGTCTTCAGGGTTTTGGTTGCATGAAT
>NW_007274306.1:0-516 GCF_000164805.1 Carlito syrichta | reverse complement strand
CAGGACACAATGGGGGTTTATTTAAAAAACTGCAGTCATGTGTGCACAATGACATTTCAGTCAACAATAGGCCTCGTGGTTCCATGAGAACACAATAGGGCATAAATGGAATTGCAATCTATGGCACTTGATGATGGCATTGCAGATCAGGGAGGGGAGATGGTTGATGTTCACCAAGGTGCTGGGACATTTGGTTTTCTATATGAAATATATAAATGTCAATAAAATAGATGTACCACCTAGGTTTGTGTGTCTACTCCATGATGTCTGTACAACCACAAAATTGCCTAGTGATGCATTTCTCAGAACGTATTCTCATTGCTTGTGACCCATGATCGTTTTTTAGTAAACTGGATGAGAGATTTGAGGGTCTTACCTTCTACACCAAGGAAATGGGCGAAGGCTTGGAAGAACTTTAGGAATCGCAGGAGGGAGAATCTGAAAGACTTGCTGACTGATGAGATCGGAGTGGAACAGACACTTAAGTGCAGAAGCCAAGAAAAAGGCCCAGCTTGG
>NW_007274305.1:0-571 GCF_000164805.1 Carlito syrichta | reverse complement strand
TGAGGTTGGAGGATCACCTGAGCCCCAGCAGGTCAAGACTGAGGTGGCCGTGAGTGTGCTAATACACTCCAGCCTGGGAAATGGACCGAGACTCCAACTCAAAAAAAAAAAAGAAGAAAAAAACAGGGTGGTTTATACTTGTGATGTTCACTGGTGTGTAGTCCAGTTAGTTTGCTGCTGAAAAGGAGGGGTGGGTTCCCATGGGAAGTGTGTGAATTTTCCCAGACTCCTGTGGTGTCATTCACCACCTGAGATCCCATTTCCTAGATCTTTCTTCAGAATGACCTCTCAGATACATTGGCCCTAAATTAAAGTACCTACTGTTACCAATGAGTCCTTGAGATCCTGGCTAAATTTTCTGGCAAGTAAGAATAGAGTACAAAATGTTTGCTGGTATTTAGTCTACCTGGAATGTCCTGTCAGTGGTTTTGGGAAAATGTCTTTTGGGCTAAGGAACAAAGCATGATCAGGCAGACCTAAGCTTGCAAACAGCTCCATCACTTCCAACTCCTGATGCACAGGCATCCTAGCTAAGTTAATCTCTTCATTATTGGAAAAAAAACAAAACAGA
>NW_007274304.1:0-339 GCF_000164805.1 Carlito syrichta | reverse complement strand
TCGGCGAGATGGGCAGCCACGCACTGGCCGCCCACTCACAGGGAGCGTCTGGACCAGGTCCCGTGGGGGCCCCCCTCCCTTCTGTCCTGGCCCCGCGGCCTGCGGGACGACTCCCGAACTCCAAGAGTTTGGAGGCAGCGCCACCGTGTCCAACACACGCGCCGCCTCCTCTCTGAGATCGTCACCTCCCCGGCCACGGGGACCAGCCGCCGCGCACCAGAAAGCCGCCGAGCCCAGGAGAGCCCAGGGTGGGAGGGGGGAAAACTGTCCGCTCCGATCCCTGGTGCTCTGGGAAGATCCCAAGGCGACCCTGGGGGGAGGGGAAAGGGGAGGTCCGGA
>NW_007274303.1:0-565 GCF_000164805.1 Carlito syrichta | reverse complement strand
GCGGCACCGGCCCCGGCCCAGGGCCCGGCGCCAAGCCCGAGCCAGGCTGCTCCCAGCAGGTGCCATCCTCCTGCTGCCTCCTGCGTCTTCAGTGGCAGCTGGGCGTGGGGCCCCTATATACAAGCGCCGCGCCTGTCCTGTGGGCCTTGGGCTCCCCCTGCCGGCTCCGTGGCTCAGGCACCGAGGGTCGTGATGCTCCAGCCCACCCAGGCTGTGCAGAGCGATGAGAACACCCAAGCTCCCCTGGCCCTCGGGGGTCCCGCGTCCAAGGGAGGAGCCCCTCGAAGAGGAGCGCTCGCCCATCCCCACACATCACGGTGGCCCGCGTGCCAAGGACAGCTCCCACAGGACCAAGACCTTGGGCAGGCGGGACTCGCCGGCGAGTCCTCCCAGGGGCAGCCCCAGCCGGGTGGTCCTCAGCCACCGGGGTGGTCTCCGGCGAGCAAGGAAACGCCCCAACCCCTGCAGTGGTGGGGCTGCAACGCCGGGCTCCAGGCCGTCACCGTCCCACGGGAGCCCGGAGCAGGGACGCCTCAGCAGCCCGGGCGCCCTGCGTCTCCTCCCG
>NW_007274302.1:0-340 GCF_000164805.1 Carlito syrichta | reverse complement strand
CAATCTGGGTGACAGAGTGAGACTCCGACTCAAATAATAATAATAATAATAATATCATGGTCTAACTATCTCTAGTCTCGTTACTGCCGTCTTCCTAAAAACATACATTTGATCATGCAACTTTGCTGCTTGAACATTGTTAATGACTGTGTACTAGACACAGGATGAAGTTAAGCGTTCTGGCATAGAGTACATGGTTCTTTGCAGATGAGAGCCATCTTCCATCATGCTATCTGTTCTAGCAACTGCTTCACTCATCTTTCTTCAAAGGTTCACAGTATGCCTTTCTCCGATTCTGTACCTTTGCTTGAAATGCTTCTTGCCCTTCCAAACAGGACTG
>NW_007274301.1:0-686 GCF_000164805.1 Carlito syrichta | reverse complement strand
AACCCTGCTGAGGCTGGGCTGGGTGGGATCCCCAGTGTATTGCTGAAAGGGCACTCGGCCAGCCTCTTCTGATGCACAACCAATAATGGACATGCAACTTTACACAACTTTGACCACCTGCCAAACCTTAAACAATGTAAGACCAAAGAGCCATGACCATAGAAAAATGCAATGCCATACCCTAACACTAATTATTTTTAAATTGGGTGGAACCATTTTGAAAAATAATGCATTACACGTATGCAAATAGCTGAACAGTTGATCCTTACGTATTTTTAATATTACAATTTCCAGGTTTGGAATTCATGAAAGTTAGACTGCTGTCCTTATTAACAAACTGCGAAAAAAACGGTGTTAAGACTTAAGAATTTTCTGTTACCTTTCCAACTTCTTACATCTCTAGTGATTGTTTAGGTCCATAGATTTATTGTTAAGCAACGAAAGAAATGTCACTGTGACCCACACTTTCATTATGTTGATTTGAGTTGAGTATCTAAAAACAAAAAGTTCACCCCTGCTGGATTATTCATCTAAGTTACTTCCCTGAATATAATAATTATATGTCAATAGTACTCTGTGTTTTTTCAATGCATTGTGTCATTTGATCCTCAAAATAATACATAAATGAGTATCTTTCCCTCAACTGCAGAAATGAGATACTGTAGCTTAAAAAAATGACAATGTGA
>NW_007274300.1:0-560 GCF_000164805.1 Carlito syrichta | reverse complement strand
TTATTTCTAATAATTAGACTATTTTAGGAGCAGTCTATAATTTGCTATGAAAGTCTGTGATAATAAGTGACTAATTCAAAAGATCAAATACTTTAACTTATATTTGTGAAAATGTCAACACAGTATAAGAAAGTGAGGGCAAGGTCAGTTTCCAGAAGTATCTATCAGGTCAAGCCCCAGTGCACCCAGGGTCTGCTTCTGAATCATCTTCTCTAAGTCCACAGGGGAACCTTGGTCCTCAAGTCTCTCCTGTCACTTAAGTTACAAAAAACAGCCTCTTGGTCTGAGACTTGCGCCCTGGTTCTTCAACTAGCTTTCACCACCAGCTTCTCTTCCCCAAGAGACATAATAATAGCATTGCAGAAAGTGGCTTTGTGTATCAGACAAACTGGAATTAGAATCTACTACTTAGTAGCTGTGCTTGAGAAAGTAATTTTCCTTTATAAATTTCAATTTTCTTCTTTGTAAAGTGGGCACGACCATGACTAACACATTGGGATTCTGTGAGCTAAAGTATATAGAGTACTATGTGTGTTGCCAAAACATAATAGGAATGTTGT
>NW_007274299.1:0-747 GCF_000164805.1 Carlito syrichta | reverse complement strand
AGCTCATTGCATGTGGTACTGAAAACTGGAAACTGGTACTGGAAACCTGGAAATCACTCTCATCTTTTAAGCTCAATTCCCCTCCATAGTTGAGTAAATATGAACCATTCTGGGAGGAGGAATGGGCAATGGAGAGAGCATGACCAGAAAAGAAAAGGGTGTATAGGTGTGCTCTGAATGTGAGGGTCTCAGAGACAGTGGGGCATGATAAAGAGAGCCACCGGAGTGCACAGTCTGCCCTGGCCATCACTTTCTCCCTGGCTACAACAGGATGGGATTGCTTCCCTCTTAATAAATAAGTGGGGAGCTCCATGGAGCTGCAGCTCTGCTTAGCTTCACTGGAATCATCAACAGTTCACTCCAGACTGGAGCTCAGGGGTCCTAACAGTCACTTTGACTTCCTTCTAGCACCCAATGGGGTAGTGTTGCCTATTGGTTGAAAGTGTGGTCTCTGTGTCCAGCTCCACAGTGCCACCCCACGTTTACCAAGGTATCTCTGCAAAGTACTAGCTCTCTCCATGTTCCAGCTGTCTTACCTGTGCGATGGGCTTAGTAAAAAGTCCTGCCTTGTTCAGTCATAGTGAGGAGAAAGTGAGCAAATGCCTCACACAACTCAGAACAATACCTGGTCCGTGGCAAGTGCTCAAGAAAGTCACAAGCTTTTATTATTATAAATACCCCATGGGTACCTGCATGTTCTGAGGTCTGAGGGGTGTTTCTGTAAATGTATTGGTATCACCTAAAAAA
>NW_007274298.1:0-402 GCF_000164805.1 Carlito syrichta | reverse complement strand
CTGGGCAACTTGGCAAGACCTCGTCTTTACAATAAAATGAAAAAATTAGCTGGGTGTGGTGGCGCACACCTGTAGTTTTGGTTACTTGGAAGGCTAAGGCAGAAGGATCGCCAAAGTCCAACTCGTCCCTGCTGGAGTGGCTGTGAGTGTGCCACTACACTCTGGCCTGGTGACGGAGTGAGATTCTTACTCAAAGATAATAAAAAAAAGATCTGTGATATTTCATCTCTCCAGAGAGGTCTCAGAGCTCTGTGATTTTATTGTGGTGCTTATGAAAAGATGTCAGACTCTATACAAAAAATTGAAGGTGGTTTATTCTTTTTTTGTTTGTTTGTTTTGAGTTGGAGTCTCACTCTGTCACCCAGACAAGAGTGAAGTGGCTGCTCCCAGCCACCGCAGCCT
>NW_007274297.1:0-702 GCF_000164805.1 Carlito syrichta | reverse complement strand
GCAATATCTTTCTTGATCTTTGACCTGCATGGCAAGACTTTATTTACTGCTCACATAGTTGTGTCCTTGGATATAAATTAACTATGGCTTTGCTTCTTAAGAGCAGTGTGTGTGAAAGCCCTCTGCATTCTGTTGAACAGGGTATTGTTTGCATAATGTTTTGACCATGCATGTTTAAACAACACCTGGGTGGATCATTAATACCCCAAGTACAGTTACTGAAATGGCTGTTTTAAAAAAAAATCTGTCTTTTTAAGATCTTTCAACCACTGAACTAGTTGGCTAAAATTAGAAAAGCAGGAAATATCAAAAGTTGAGAGACATGAAGTCACTAAAGCTCTCATATTGAGGGTAATTGGTACACCCACTTTGGAAGCAATTTGAGAATATCTATCAGAGTTGAATATGTGTATGCCTGAAACTCAGCAATTTTACTCTTGGATATATACCCAACAGAAATATACATATATGTTCATTCATACACACGTATAAGAATGTTCACAGTGGCAATATTGAAAAGAGTTGAAAACTAGAAATTACCCATCAATAGTAGAAATCAGACATATGAGTATACATATTTTATATTTCCATTTATATAAAATACTAAAACAATCAACATGTATGCAATGATATTGGATTCATGACCTTGGTTCCCTGTGGGAAGAAGTGTTATTGATGGGAGGTGGGCATAGTAGGGTTTTG
>NW_007274296.1:0-647 GCF_000164805.1 Carlito syrichta | reverse complement strand
GATTCTCTGAAGACAGCACTCAGCTGTCTCTTGCTAGAGATACAGGTTACAGGCATCTGTCCAAATCCTGTGTTTCCAGAGCAGAAAATCAAATGCCACATCTTGTGACTTACAAGTGGGATTGTTTTTTGTGAGTTGGAGTCTCACTCTGTCACTCAGGCAGGAGTTCTGCGACGGTCTCACAGACACCACGGCCTCGACCTTTGAGCTCAGGTGATCCTTCCACCTCAGCCTTCCGGGTAGCTGGAACCGTAGATGCACGGCACCACACCTGGCTGATTTTTTTGATTTATTGTAGGGATGAGGTCTTGCCAAGTTGCCCGGGCCAGTCTTGAACCCCTGGACTCAGGCGATCTTCTTGCCTCTGTCTCCCAAAGTTCTGGGGTGACGGGCATGAGCCACTGCACCCGGCCAATAAGTGGGAGTTACAGCAAGACATCGCAAAGGCAGGTAGAAGGTCATAGTGGATGTTGAAGACTCAAAAGCTGGAGGGTGCATAGGAATGAAAAGTTACCTACCAGGTAAAGTGCACACAGGTGTGCTGGAGGGTACACTTAAAGACCAGCCTTTTTTACACTAACAGAACGTATCCACGTGAGCAAAAATCATGTGGACACCCTGAAGCTATTAAAAAAAATTTAACGGTG
>NW_007274295.1:0-490 GCF_000164805.1 Carlito syrichta | reverse complement strand
GAAATTTCTTCTCACATATGAACAGATTAGAACTCAGTCAAAGGCTCATGGGAACTCTGTGAAGGTTTCTGAATCTCAATTGTTCTATAGCTCCTTCTCCTACAGTCTTCTGCTCCACAAATTCTAATTGCCTTCAACTTCCTCTACTCTGATGTATTTTTTTCTTAATCTTACAATAATGTAAGTTAGGCTTGTTTGGTTTTTATTTTTACTCTGTGTGGTGACCTGAAAACTGTAGGCAGGAAGCTGATGTAATTTTAGAGCTCACCTCATTCTTTTTCTTCTCTTTGTGACAGTAGTGATTTGCTATTTGTTTCCAATATGTAGCAACTTTTGTTACATATATTTTGTATGGTGTCCTAGTTGCTTACAGTAGATAGATAAGTCGTGTTTCTTGTTCTAGAGTACTGTCTGAGACTAGAGTAATCAATCAGAAAGGCGGTACCTGTCTCTTTTCTTTCTATCTATTTTTTTTTTAGTTGGAGTCTTG
>NW_007274294.1:0-483 GCF_000164805.1 Carlito syrichta | reverse complement strand
CCAGTTGGCCGGGACAAGCATTTCAGTCATCCCTTAGAAAGTATAACTTTTAAAAAGCTCGATTAAAAGATCATCTGAGTATAATATATCTGGGTTTATGATGCATTCGGATTTCATCATTTCCAATTCCCAGTCCCCCAAACGAGCATGCTTACATTTGACATCACAAGTCGCCAGCCCACGAGGATTTTCAAAAAAAATCCTCAAATGCTAATTATGTAACAAGTATCATTCAGTTCATATGATTCACTTGAGCAGTAGGTACTTCGTTTACATACAACTGTCAAAAGGGATGTGAAGCCTCTCTTATTCCTCCAAAACAATCATGCTGTGAGACCAGCTCCTTTGTGTGCAGTGTTCACATCCACCAGTGCTGTGAGTGAGATCGGACTCAGAGCCACCACCAGCAGGTCTGTTCCAGTCATGTGAATACAGAGGATGAGTATTAAGTCATTCGCTCACCAGCACAACTTGAGCAGATTT
>NW_007274293.1:0-704 GCF_000164805.1 Carlito syrichta | reverse complement strand
TAAGTTAGAGAAAAGTTTTTCTGGGAAAGTGTGGGATCCAGTCAGCCCCTCCATTCTCACTTGTCAGTAAACGTGTTGAGACTTGAAGATATTTAGTTAGATCGTAAGAGCCTTTAGTACTGACTGGGCCTCTTTGGATGCAAAGAGGGTGACCCTCTTCCTGAGTGAAGGGTAGAGGGCAGTGACTTAAAGGAAGAGAAAACAGAAGCCAGGAAACTTGAGTTTTGTCCTTCTTAGTTCCATCTGTGGTATTTATATTCAGAAATAAATCACCAAAACATCTGAGAGTCCAGTTGGTTCACATGAATATGTGGAGGGGTAACAACAAAATTCAACCATATTATCCATATACAAACCATACTGATTTTATCAATAAGAATGCCGTGTGTACGTGCCCATGACATGGAACCTTGTTATAGCTCACTTGTACTGATGATTTCAATGATATCTGAATTAGTGTTAACAGTGGAGCGTCACAACAGTCGTCAGTCAGAACATTGATCAATGACACATTGACAGCAGAGGTGGTCTGGGACCTTTCCTGGCTCTTCCTAGCAACAATGGTGCTAATACCTTTTACTTTTTCAGGACTCTGAAGCCTTCCTAAACTCAATTTCCTTTGAACCTCTTGTAGTCTCTGCAGGATAGGCTGGGAAAGATACAGAAAAAGAGGTTTGTGGACTTGTCCAAGATCATGAGATTGG
>NW_007274292.1:0-543 GCF_000164805.1 Carlito syrichta | reverse complement strand
TGAAGCCACGATCTCTATCACGGGAAGAGCTACGTCATGCCGCCTTCACGGAAACGCGACTCTGCCTCTTTCCCTCCGCTGGCTGTCACACTCGATAGGCTCAGTCACGAGCGCAGGAATTCGAATAACACATGGGGTATAGAGCGTGACGGCTTAAACATACGAACATCGGTATTATAAACATAGTGAAGAAGAACTTCCCTATGCCTGAAAGGAGGCCCCGTTATCTCGGTGGGAGGCAAGAAAACGCATCGGAAAACCAATCGGAAACCTTTCCGGCGTAAACATTCACGTCACCTATAGTATTCACGCCGGTCCCATCTGGCTTAGCGTTGCCGTGACGTTCCCCGATTCCTCTGGAATAAAAGCGTGACCCTCTCGGCCCGGCACGCTGGCACGTGCCTGTACTTCCAGCCATCTGTCAGGCTGAGATGGAAGTATCCCCTGAGCCCAGTAGGTCGAGGCTGTGGTGGCCGTGAGCCTGCTACCGTTCTCCAGCCCGGGCGACAGAGCGAGACCGCAACTCAAAGAAAAAAAAAAGCG
>NW_007274291.1:0-333 GCF_000164805.1 Carlito syrichta | reverse complement strand
CAGAAAAGGCAGTGATGCACAAAGTCAATCAACATGGACATAGTGAAGGGAAAACAAACAAACAAAAACACCACACACATAGAACCACAGTTCCAGCCTTCACGGTCTTAAAATTTAAAGATCCAGGGCTTCAAATCTGCTTCATGTCTTTGTTCTAATTTCACAGAAGTATCTACATTCAAAAAATTTGTATTTAATAAAATATATCTAAACAGCCTATAGTTAATATAATTAAACCCAGGTAGCAGAAGCTCAATGATATCCGGAATTGCATATGTGTATGTTCACAAAACATCAGGCAAAGACTCCCAAGAGTTGCGATCCAGAAGGCTG
>NW_007274290.1:0-342 GCF_000164805.1 Carlito syrichta | reverse complement strand
ACATGAAACCAACAGTGCTGTCATTAAAAGAGGAGTGATTTTTAAAATGTGGTACATATACACAGTGGAATATTACACAGCCATAAAGAAGAACAAAATCATGAACTTTCACACAACCTGGAAGGACTTAGAGTCTATAATACTGAGTGATCTTTCACAGAAACAAAGAACTGAGTATCACATATTATCAATCATAAGTGGGCTTTGAAAAACTATCATAATACTATAAGAAAAGAATTGACAGTAGGGAGAATCTGCGTGGGGTTGTCAGGTGGGGAGGTGGGATTGGCAGTAGTGAGAATCTGCTTGGGGAAGGGGGGGCATGCCTCATCAACAAGGGTA
>NW_007274289.1:0-738 GCF_000164805.1 Carlito syrichta | reverse complement strand
ACAGGCATGATCCCTCACCTTGAGGGACAAATCTGGGAGCTAAGAAAGAGCAGTAGTGAGACTCATGGATGCTTTTTCTTCTAGAAGATTGAGTTGGCCTGTGAAGTTGGAATATATACCCCTCCTCTATGTCTCATTAGAGCAAGGCCCTATTGCCAGTTGTGCCTCCTGTTTTCCTCCTCTGGGAATTTTTGAACATAATGTCATTTCCTCTTCAGTGTATGTGGGTAATTTGAATGATTAACCTAATCTGCAGGAAGGCTGTACATGGAATAAAGTTAAGCACATTTGTACTGAGCAACCAGATCTGTCAGTCCACTTAAAGGTGACTTGGTGGATTCATACCCTTAACAGAAGCTGAAGGCTCAGGAATAATCATTGTCTTTTATTACTATTTCAAATGAATGTTTATTTTTTGCATTTGGCAGGGGCCTCTGAGAGTTCTTGTTATACATACTATGTGTGGAGTGTGTTGTTTTTTTGTTTGCTTGTTTGTTTGTTTTTATTTTTTATTTATTTGTTTTTTTGAGTTGGAGTCTTACTTTGTCGCCCAGACTGGAGTGCAGTGGCCACTCCCAGCCACCGCAGCCTCGACCTGCTGGGCTCTGGCGATCCTTCTGCCTCAGCCTTCCGAATAGCCACAATTACAGGTGCACACTACCACGCCCAGCTGATTTTTGATTTATTGTAGAGATGAGGTCTCGCCAAGTTGCCCAGGTGGGTCTCGAACCCGCGGGA
>NW_007274288.1:0-791 GCF_000164805.1 Carlito syrichta | reverse complement strand
TCTGTTCCGAGTCCCTCAGAAAATGACCTTGCCCCAAGGCAAGGACACTAATTTTGACTTTCAATCCATGAAAAACTCCCGGGAAAATTTTTCTTTTTATATTTAAAAGAAAAATAAAATGAGAGAAGACTAAGAAGTCAAGAAAGTATATAGAGAGATGAAAAGAATATGAGGAAATTCTTGAGAGTTTCAGGGATGATCTGGTCTCTCATCATACCATCATTATCAATTATTATTATAGTAGTTATTATTATTATTTTGAGTCGGGATCTCATTCTGTTACCCAGGCTGGAGTGCAGGGTCAGGATCACGGCTCACTTCATCCTCAACCTCCTGGTCTCAGGTGATCCTTCCACCTCAGCCTCTGGAGTAGCTGGATGACAGGTGGACACCATCACATCTGGCTATTTTTTTAGAATTTTTACAGAGATGAGGTCTCACTTTGTTTCCCAGGTTGGTCTCGAACTTCTGAGCTCAATCAATCCTCCCACCTTGGCCTCCCAAAGTGCTGAGATTACAGATATGAGCCATTTTACCTGGCCCATCACAATATTTATGAGAATGAAACAGGGGAATCAGCCTAAATGTCTCAAAGAAAAGGATTAAGTAGACTTGTATCAAATCACCCAAAGGAAAAAATATGCAGGCATTAAAAACCAAATTTCAAACAATTTAGCAATCTGAACACGTTTATATCATAATGCTGAGTAAGAAAATATGGAAACTGACTACATTTAATCCCAATCCTGAAAAAAATTTTATACATATATATATAATTATATATGCATGTA
>NW_007274287.1:0-702 GCF_000164805.1 Carlito syrichta | reverse complement strand
ACAACAGATGCTAGCAAGGATGTGGAGAAAAAGAAAAGCTTGTACACTGCTGGTCGAAATGTAAGGTAGTGCAACCTCTATGGAAGACATGTGGTGATTTATGAAAATACTACAAATTGATATTCCATATGACTCAGCAATTCCCCTATTGGTAATATACCCAGAGGAACTCATATCATTTTACAAAAAAGATACCTGCACATGTATGTGTGTTGCAGCTCTATTCACAATAGCAAACACTTTGAAACAACAATGTTGCCCATCGAACCTGGACTGGATAAAGAAAATGTGGTACATGTACAAAATGGAATATCATGCAGCCAGAAAAAGGACAAACATATGGACTTGGCAGCAATTTGGATAGATTTGGAGTTGATGATACTCTGTAGTCTATCACAGAAACAAAGAACAGAGTACCATATGTTCTCACTCATAAGCAAAACTTGACCAATCATAATACTACGAGAAAATGTTTGGCAGTAATGGGAAACTGTCAGGGGAGGGGAGTGGGACTGGCAGTTGAGGGAAACTGCTAGGGGTGGGGCATACCTCATCAGCAAGGGTACTGGCATGATCAACGTTTGTATACCTAACCCTGAATTGTGCCCCGCATCTTTATAATAAAAAATATTTTAAAAAGAGAAACATAAGAAACAATCAATTCTCAAAACTGTCATTCAAGTCAAAAGGAAGTAATAAATT
>NW_007274286.1:0-602 GCF_000164805.1 Carlito syrichta | reverse complement strand
ATAAGTTTTTCTGCCATGTATGCACACTGGTCACTAATCACACGCCAATATTATAGGTATAACTGATATCCTATGTCAGAGGCAATCTTCCAGATGGGCCTTTACAGGTCTCAGCCCTGTAGCTATAGATTTTGACTCCCAACATGGTACCATGTTTTTTTCCAATTGTGATTAGAGCTGCAAAAAACATACTGGGACAGGTGCCTTTTTTGTAAAATGATTTGAGTTCCTCCAGGTATATTCTCCACAGGGGAATTACTGTGTCACATGGTAGGTCAATATCTTGTCCATTTGCAAATCAACACAATGTTTTCCAAAATATTGCTCTACTTTTTAGTCCACATCCAGTGTAGAAGCATTTATTTCTTCCTAAATCCTGATTTTCATCTGTTATTGTTCTTTTTGTTAATGATGGTCAGTCTTACAGGGGTATGTGGTATTTCAAAGTGGTTTCATTTGCATTTCTTTGATGATTAGTGAGTCTGAGAAATTTTCATGTGTCTGCTGTCTGCCCGTATCTCTTCCTATGAAAAGTGTCCAATCACGTATTTTGCACACTTTTCAAAGGGAATGTTTGTCTGATTTTACTGAGTGTCTTAGCT
>NW_007274285.1:0-511 GCF_000164805.1 Carlito syrichta | reverse complement strand
CCATGTAATAAGAAAACTTCCTACAAAAAAAAGCCCTGGTCCAGATGGCTTTCCAGCAGAATTCTACAAGACATTTAAGGAGGAGCTGATACCAATCCTACTGAAGGTATTCCAGGCGATTGAAAAAGATGGAACTCTCCCCAAATCATTTTACGAAGCCAACATCACATTGATACCCAAACCAGGTAAAGATCCAACAAAGAAAGAGAACTACAGGCCAATATCTTTGATGAACATAGATGCTAAAATTCTCAACAAGATCCTAGCAAACCGGATTCAGCAATACATCTCAAAAATCATCCATCATGACCAAGTAGGCTTCATTCCTGGCATGCAAGGCTGGTTCAATATTCGTAAAACCATAAATGTAATTAAATACATCAACAGATGTCAAAACTAAAACCACATGATCATATCACTAGATGCAGAAAAAGCTTTTGATAAAATCCAGCACCCCTTCTTGATAAAAACCCTTGAACATCTAGGCATACGGGGAACATACCTCAAAATG
>NW_007274283.1:0-556 GCF_000164805.1 Carlito syrichta | reverse complement strand
TTTTGACAAATGTTCTGCTTGACCATAAATGCAGTTACTCCAATGCTTTTAGAAAAGAGTACACTTACAATCAAACAATCTTTTCAAAGTGAAACCCAAAACACATCCAGGTCCACTCCCTGACACACACACCCAGCCACACACACTCTCTGTGTGCAGTCAGGTGTCTTTTGGCCATTTACAACAGAGAGTAAGTTGCTGAATAAACAAATTAATTCATGCAACCAAAACCCTGAAAGACCGAGCTCCAAATATAAAGTTTTGCATTCCTGGGGCACACTAAATAGATATATCCTTTTTTAAAAAATCCACTTACAACTGTCCTTTAAAGGAATAAACTGGAAAACAAAAGAATTATTCACACATAAGCGTGCATCAAACGAAAGCCGCTTACAACCTTCTGGCCACCCAGCATTACTCTAGAAACATTATATCCATGATTAAATCGGAAGCTCCAAAGGCTTAAGAAAACTAAAAGTACCCGGGTTTGGTGGTTCAGTCTGTCATCCCAGCACTTTGGGAGGCTGAGGTGAGCTGACTGCCTGAGTCCACGGGT
>NW_007274282.1:0-858 GCF_000164805.1 Carlito syrichta | reverse complement strand
TTTCAGAGATCAAAGTCATACGTTTAGACATAGCACACAAAGTAGAAATGTGCCAAATTATCCAGAAACTATTTGGATAGCTGGCAAACAAAGTTGCCTGCTGGTTTGTGGACAGTATAGGTAATTTGCCACCCAACTCTCCTCCATTTACTTCAATAAATTGTAGAGTACTTAGACCCCTCCTATCTGTTATCCATCTGTCTACATTTCTCTGCTCTGTCAGTGTCTGACAGTAGGAAGAGTCCATCTTGTCTGTCATTCTCTTGCAGCTGATGAGGAAGATATCAAAGAAATAGGCTGACTTGGGAGAGGGAGGGTTTTAAAATGAGTATGTAAAATAAGACATCTAGTCAGCTAGGAGAAAAAGGTAATTAAACCCAAAATAAAAGCAGAAAGGCATATTAACAAGGAACACCAAATCAAGTACTCCATCCTCTCACCAGATGACCCAATAGGGTGATCAAGCCTTGGATTTTGTAAGCAGCATATTTATAGACAAAATATTTGCAAAATGTCATTGAGAGCTTTTAAGCCCAAAGGCAGTCACAGTGTTCATTCACACATTGCTTCAGCTAGAGCCTTCCATTTCAATGGGGCTGATTTCTTCCAAATGTGTGTAAGTTTGACCAGAGAGAATTAGGTCCAATTGTTCTTCAGAAAAACAGCTTCTAAAAATGTAACTTGCATTTGCTTCTTTTATCCAGATGAATAAACTACACAATCAAATTTAAATGTTTTTTTCTATCCAACTCAACATACTTTTCACCATCTCTTTCTAAAAAAAAAAGTCTCCGGCGATCCTTCAGCATCAGCCTTCCAGGTAGCTGGAACTACAGGCAGGTGCTAATTTTTTATTAT